>NC_142943.1:39455273-39670273 GCF_046866305.1 Octopus bimaculoides | reverse complement strand
CTCTCTCCCCATCTCTCTCTCTCTCTCTCTCTCTCTCTCTCTCTCTCTCTCTCTCTCTCTCTCTCTCTCTCTCTCTCCTCTCACTCTCACGCAGAATAATTCTGGTGTCAAAACTTAAAACCATTGTCTTCGTGTTCCAAGATTCTGCTGGTAGAATCATATGATTTTAAAAATACGTTTTACTTGTTTCAGTCATTAGAACGCGTCCATGCTGTGGCACCGCCTTGAAGAATTTTTTTTAGTCAGGTGCATCGATCCCAGTTCTTAATTTTTTAAAACCTGGTACTTATTCTATCGAGTACTATTGCCGAACCGCTAGGTTACGGGGACGTAAACACACCAACACCGGCTATCAACACACACACACACACACACACACACACACACATCTAATATAATTGCGAAAACTAATTTCTGTGTGTCAGTGTGTCACACTTAGATCCCCCCCCTCTCTCTCACTATTCAATGACACTCCTTCTACTTCTCATGGTGGGGTGAAAGTAATGGTAGGCATAAAGACGGTGAAGGCGGTGGGGAAGACAGAGAGAGAGAGAGAGAGAGAGAGAGAGAGAGATAGAGAAAGTGAGGGAGAGAAAGAAAGTGAGGGAGAGAAAGAAAGTGAGGGAGAGAAAGAAAGTGAGGGAGAGAAAGAAAGTGAGGGAGAGAAAGAGAGACAAAGAAATTTAAGGAAAGCTGATGATGTTTTATTAAAAGTAGTAGTTTGATGGTGGCAGTGGGAGTAATAACAAAAAAGAAAGAAAGAGTCGGTACGTGAGAGAAAGAGGAAGATGATGTACAGCTTTGTTTAATTATGTCTATTTGACAGAAATTCCTGTCGTCAACATACTGAACACTATCATTTTAATTTTTTTTTTACCTTCTTTAATACGCGCGCACACACACACATATAAAATACACATTAATCGAAATAAAGTTTTCCCCAAATTAAAAATATCTAATATAATAAACGTGAATGTCAGTGTCACAGTTTTTAAAATCCTTTCTACTGGAAGCATAAGGCCTCAAATTTGGGGGGAAGGGGTTAAGTCGATTACATCGACCCAGTACATAACTGGTACTAATTTTATTGACCCCGAAAGGATGAAAGACAAAGCCAATTTCGGCAGAATTCGAACTCAAAACCTAACGGCAGACAAAATACAGCTAAGCATTTTGCCTGGCGTGCTGACGATTCTGTCAGTTTGCCGTCTTAATATAATATAATAACATAATATGATAAATGTGAATGTCAGTGTGTCACACTTCTTCAACTTTACTCCTAGAGGCCGTAGCCAAACATGTCATGCCATTTTGGAATCAGGCTGACTCCGTGAGTAAATTAAAAACTTTCCGGGCCGGACCCGGACCCACAATCCTGACATTTGGGATTCCTAAGTTTTCATTACTGCGATTGCTTTCGGCGATTTTTTTTTTTTTTTACGTGGTTTTTTGCGACAAATTTTTTTTTTGTACAATTTTTATCATCTAAAGGCTAACTCCGGAAGTAAATTAAAAACATTCTGGGCTGAACTCGGACCCGCAATCCTGACATTTTGGATTCCTAAGTTTTCATTACTGCGATTGTTTTCGGCGATTTTTTTTACATGATTTTTTGCGGCGAATCTGATCATGATTGGGAAATGACTCTGGAGGAAGCAATTGCAACAAATTCTCCGAAACAAATCAGAGATCTGTTTCCAGGTCTTCCCATTTGGGGTCAGTTGCTTAAAAGCTATATACTAGCTTAAAAACCGCCCTATCGGGTGGCTTTGAAGCTAGTATATATATATATACATATATGTATATATATATATATAGGTTATCGTTGAAGACTTGAAGACACTTGTCCAAGGTGCCATACAGTGGGACTGAACCCGGAAACATGTGGTCGGGAAGCGATCATCTTACCACATAGCTACGCTTGCGCTAACACTCTTTTTTTTTTATCATAATGAAGTGGTGTCTCTTGAAGACACATTTAGTCGACGGTAAACATTTTGTTGCGTAAAAAGCGATTCAGTCCAGCAACCGTTCTGGCTGATCCACGTATTTACGATTGTGTGTGGGTAGTGGCGGTGGCAGCGGAGACAATGTTTTGCTTACTTAGCAGAAAAAAACCTATTGTCTATGATGTTTGTGTGTGGCCTCTTGAGAGGAGATAAGATCCTAACAACTACAGAGGTTGGACAAACTAATGGAAACACCTATTATCACTAAGTCATAATTTTGAAATATCTATAAAACCGTCAAAAGCTTGTTCGTTTTCATGTTTTTGATTTATTATTAGTGTTGCTTAATACGTTTTGCTAAAATTGCTGTTTCTTTTCAGATATCATCAGAAAAAGGTAATTAAAATTCATTAAAATGACAGATCTATCGTACTTTCAAAGAGGTCAAATTGTTGATGCTCGTATGGCAGGCGCTAGCATAAGGCAAACAGCCGAAATGTTTGGTGTATCAAGAAGTACTGTCTCGAAAGTAATGACAGACTTTGAGAAAGAGGGAAAAACCTCCTCGTTGAAACAAAACTCTGGATGAAAAACAAAGCTTTCAGATAGGGACCGTCAGACTCTTACGCGAATTGTTAGAAAGGATCTCAAAAGTACAGCTCTCAAAATTACTGCAGAGCTTAATGACCTCCTCGAGAACCCAGTTTCCACAAAAACTGTTCGCGGGAGCTGCATAAAGCCGGATTTCACGGGAGGGCTGCAATCAGAAAACCACTACTTTCAAAAACAAACGCTGCAAATCATTTAGAGTGGGGTAAAAACCTACAGAATTGGGCCCTAGAGTAGAGGAAGAATGATATTTTCTCGGACGACTCATCTCTTACCTTATTTCCAACCACCGGCCGAGTATATGTGTGGAGACAGCCAAAAGAAACATTTGACCCAGACTGCCTTCTTCCAACTGTTAAACATGGAGGAAGATCTGTAATGATCTGGGGGGCTATATCTTGGAAATCCGTCGGCCCAATGGTTTCCCTTCATGGCAAAATTAATAGTCAAGACTATTTAAGCATTTTATCTGATCAAATTCATCTTATGCTTGCGGAACTGTTGGTGGTGGTGGTGGTGGTGGTGGTGATGTTGATGATGACGATACCAACTGATAATGCACCAATTCACAGTTAAAGATGTTACTTTTTTTTTTTTTTTGCCCACAGGGGGCTAAACATAGAGGGGACAAACAAGGACAGACAAAGGGATTAAATCGATTCCATTGACCCCTGTGCATAACTGGTACTTAATTTATCGACCCCGAAAGGATGAAAGGCAAAGTCGACCTCGGCGGAATTTGAACTCGGAACGTAACGGCAGACGAAATACTGCTCAGCATTTAGCCCGGTGTGCTAACGTTTCTGCTAGCTTGCCGCATAAAGTTGTTACTGAATGGCACGAGAAACATTCTAGGGAGGCTGAACGTCTTATCTGGCCACCACAGTCCCCAGATCTCAGTATTATTGAACATTTATGGTGCATTTTAGAAAAACAAGTAAGGAGTCGATATCCTCCACCATCATCACTACAAGTATGGGAGACTGTTTTAGCTGAAGAATGGACAAAAATTCCTTTGGAAACAATTCAAACTTTGCACGAATGCATACCTCGTAAAATAAAGCCGTAATTACTGCCAAAGCGGTCCTACCCCATATTAAAATAATTTTTTTTTAAATTTTAATGTGTTTTCATTATTTTGTCCAACCCCTGTAGATTCTACCAGGAAGCTGCATACCGGTAGCGCCATCGTTACTACTAATATTATCTCTCTCTCTTCTTTTCATCGTTTGTACTATACTTCATTCTCTGATCCTACTCTAAAGTCTTACTTAGGTCGTTCATTACTACTCATAGTTACAAGGCGGTGAGTTTTTGGCAGAATCGTTAGCACGCCGGGCAAAATGCTTAGCAGCATTTCGTCCGTCTTTACGTTCTGCGTTCAAATTCCGCCGAAGTCGACTCTGCCTTTCATCTTTTCGGGGTCGATAAAATAAGTACCAGTTGAATACTGGAGTCAATGTGATCGATTTACCCATCAAATTTCAGGCGCTGTGTCCATAGAAGAAAAGATTATTACCCACAGCTATAACCCATTGAATTTTAACCCTACTTAAGTTCTTCATTCAGATGAACTGAAGATCTCAACAGACCGTCGGACCACAAAAGACCACGGGCATTGCCTAGCCTTTCCGTTACAAATTAGCAGGAGAAAAGAAGTCGAAGAACCTGGAAATCAGATTGTAAATTCAATCTTACCAGACTCTGTAGTCCTGTGTCAATAGACACAGCCATCTATTGATGAAAAGAAACATTTATACGTTGGCATTTATTTCACTTTACGATTTCATAAGAAAGAAGCGCAACAACGCTTCTCTTAGAACCTAACAAGAAAGTGAGAAGTCTACAGGAGTCTGCTGATCAGCAAATACATGTTTGATATTGCTACATTTATTAGATAAATAAGACGAAGAAAAGATGTATTTGAGAGATTATAATATAACTACGTTATTATTATCATTATTGTTGTTGATGTTGTGATGCTGGCGTTGTTGTTGCTACTATTGTTGTTGTTGTTGTTGTTGTTGTTGTGGTGGTGGTGGTGGTGGTGGTGGTGGTGGTGGTGGTGATGATGACGATACCAAATATTGTTATGATTATTAAAATTCTCCTCTCTATAATTTTTTCTCATCAAGGAAACATGCAATTCCATATTTGTGTATATTTATTTCCATTTCACACACACACACACACACCCCCCACCATGCGCGCGCGCAAACACACACAGAGGCACATGCATATGTATATATGTGCACGTATAGGTTATTCCATTTCTGGATGCAGATACTCATGCATCTGTACATGAACTCAGCAGTTGCTTCAGTTTTTCTCTTTTTTCTTTTTCTTCTAATTTTTGTCTCCCTCTTTAGCAGATGAAAGGGACGTTTATTCCCAGTCTGTCTAAAACAAGGAATATTCTCATGGAATTGTTTGTTTCTTCAAATTACTTGATTCTTAACTTGTTTGATGTTTTCTTTTAATGGGGAAAGCAGTCGTTTGTATGTTTTTGCGAGTGTGCGATGTATGTGTGTGTATGTGTGTGTGTGTGTGTGAGTGTGTGTATGTGTACGTATATACATATATACATATACATACACACACACTCACACATACATATATACAAACACACATACTTATATAAATAAATAAATAAATATATATATATATACGCATGTATGTGCATGTATATGTGTGTGTATGTGCACATATATGTGTACATAAATATATATACACATATATTCATTTTCATATATAAACACATGTATACATAAATAGATATGCATATACACACACACACACACACGCGCGCGCATATATATATGCATATATATATATATATATATATATATATATATATATATATATATATATATATATACATATATATACATACATATATATAAATATATATATATATATATACACACACACACACACACACACACACATATATATATATATATATATATATATATATGCATACATATATATATGTGTGTGTGTGCACATTCATGTCCATAATGCAAGCCATATTCTACATATTTGTCTCAGAGAGAAAGGCCACTGTACTTAAGAACAAATTTTTTGTGGAGAGGAAGTCCCTATATGACAGCGTACGGCAGTGAAAAATCCCGTCTGAAAACAATACTGCCGAAGACTGAGAAAAATTTGAAATCTTATGAAAAAGAGAGAGTAGACAAAGAAGCCTAGATAATAGAAAAATTAAATCAAGCCTTAAAGCATTCTTTAAGTATTCCAAAAAAACTGCCTCTGTGCTTTGCAGAATAGGGGCACTTCTCCAAAAACATGGTTCCCTCACGGGAAAGCCAATGAGGATAAGTAAGACACTGAATGAACAATTCAAAAGTGTCTTCACTCCACCTTTACAGCACATGCAAGTCAGTAAACCAGTAGAGTTCTTTACCACTACATATGTAAAAAGCGAGGCAGTAACAATTGCTTACATCGACATCAAAGATGTAATACTGACCATAAATGAGATAGACGCAAACTTAGCTGCTGGCTCTGAAGGATTTCCAGCAAGCCTTCTCAAATCATGCAAACGAGCCCTTGCAAAACCACTGCAGCTTCTTTATCAGAGCTTCCTTGCAAGTGGTAAGCTCCCAGGTACATTGAAGGAGAGAATAAGACCTCCTATCCAAAAAAGAGGAAGCAGAGCAGATGCTAAAAATTATAGACCTATCTCAATGGTCTCACGCATCAGCAGTCATGGAACGAATAGTCGGAAGGAAATTAATTGCGTTCCTTGAAGAGACTGACTTACAGGTTAACACCCAGCATGTTATCCACTCCGTAGAAGCTGCCTGACATGGTTCTTACAACACTACGAACCTGCTCAACAACTTAAATGTTGATGCGATGTATCTCGACTTTGCAAAAGCCTTTGATAAATTCGGCCATAGTATGATATGTTAGAAGCTACGTGATCTTGACATAGTCGGAAAACTTGGAGAGTGGCTACACGACTTTCTAAAAGATAGAAATCAATTAGTAGTAGCTAACGGGACTACCTCCAATGAGACGCAAATAATGAGCGGTGTCCCACAGGGCACGGTCTTGCGGCCACTGCTATTCACAGTGGCCCCCTCAGACATGAACTCAGCTGTTCAAATAGTTACCCTTGCCAGCTTTGCAGACGATACAAAAATCTTTCAGAGGATAACAGAGCCCTGGACATATTGCGCACCTGCAACAAGAGTTGAACGCAATATACAGGTGGGCTGAGGCAATAACACATATCACTGAGTTGGCAAAAAAATGCAGATGGCTGGCCGGATTGATCCTTAGATCTTTCAGAACGAGAGAACACGAAATCATGATCTGGGTGAGATTTGTCTTCAGCCGTTTAGAATACTGCTCCCCAAAATGGTCACCACACAGTGTAAAATTAACGATGGAACTCAAAGCAATCCAGCGAAGCTGCACAAAGAAGATTGTCTCAATGCGACATGTGACCTGCTGGGAAAGGCTGAAAAAGTTAAGATTCTAATCCGAGACATATGTTGTGATATATATTTTAAAAAATTCTGGAAGATCTTGTATCAAACATTGTCATTGAAAGTTATACAAACAGCAGTACGAGGCACCATTTCATAGTGCTACAGATCCCAACATTACCATCAGGATACAAGAACAGATATTGCCACGGCTTGAGTTTCAAGGTCCCACAGCTCTTCAATATCCTCTCAAAAAGCCTCAGAGGCGTATGTGGGTCAGATTTAGGTATTTTCAAATCAAAATTGGATCTCCTCCTGTCAAGAGCTCTGGATGAATCTACCTCGCTGTAGGAACTGAAATTGGAGGCAACAATATCAAAACCATTCACCAAATTCTACATATCAGAGGAAGTTTCGAGTAGTGAAAGTGTAGCCAGCATGGCCGCAGCTCCTGATCTGAAGTTAACAAAAGAAAATGTAAGTGAGCATACATACATATATGCATACATGCATGTATGCATGTATGTATGTATGTATGTATGTATATATGTATGTATGTCTATCTATTTGTCTGTCTGTCTGTCTGTCTGTATGTATGTATGTATGTATGTATGTATCTATCTATCTATCCATATGTATGTATGTCTTTTAACGTACATACGTACGTATGTATGTATATGTGTATGTAGGTATCTATCTAATCTATCTATCTATTTAATTGTATGTATGTATGTATGTATGTATGTATGCATTTATGTATGTATGTCTGTGTGTGTGTGTGTATGTATGTATGTATGTATGCATTTATCTATCTATCTGTATGTACGTCTGTCTATCTATCTGTCTGTCTGTCTGTATGTATGTATGTCTTTTAACGTACATACGTACGTTAAAAGAGAGTCAGAGGGCGAGTAGACCAAGCGTCTTCCTTTCGGATTTTGCTATACCGCGTTATGTTTCCCAGAGGGAAGGTTGTCCTCTTAAAGATTTTGTTGGTTTTGAATTGTCATCCATTCCTCTATAACTTTGCCTTTTCTAGATACGGGTTTTGGCCCTACGCAAACCTATTTCACCTGTGTTAAGTGGTGATCCATATTAGTCTAGCCTCTATCTTTGACCAGTTCAGCATAAATAGACCCACCAGAAGCTTGTGCTCCGCTGGCACAACTCTTAGCGTCATTGGGACGTACAATGGGAGCCCACATAAGAACACGGGTTGAGCCTTGTGGTAAGAATATCTATTTGCCTATGTGTTTATGCAGATTCGCATGTGGAGGTGCCCCAGCTTGGCCACAGCTAACGAACTGAAACAAGTGAGATATAAAAGATAAAAAGATTAAAGATATATCCATGTTTGTGCATAATATATGCGTATTCTTTTATTCTTTTACGTGTTTCAGTCATTTTGCCTGTGGCCATGCTGGAGCACCAACTTTTAGTCAAAGAAATCGAACCCTGGACTTAGTCTTTGTAAACTTGGTACTTATTCTATCGGACTCTTTTGCCGAACTTCTAAGTTACAGCAACGTAAACACACCGACATTGGTTGTCAAACGTTGGTGGTGGGGACAAACACAGACACAAACACACAAATATATATGAAGTGTTTCTTTCAGTTTCCGTCTACCAAATTCACTCACAGCTTCGATAGTGGAGTCCTGAGAACCATCGAGAACATCAGATGATACCATCATGTTTCCAACAAAGAACTGCATACACGCACACATCAGCCTGCAGCCTCCCACTGCATAGCTATCCGCCACATGTGCTGGTATGGATATGTCTTTCGCCTCCCGTCATATCATCTTACTAGGGCCTTACTCATTCGACACAACAGCTGCGAGCCCCGTACCAGATTACTGGATGTGGTTTAGGAAGATTTTCAGAGATTTGACGTCATTTTGGAGGATGCAGAGGGGCTGGCACAGGGCTGCCAATGATTGGGCACTATTCGACCTGATTGGCTCTACGCACAATGAAGCCACTGGGACCACCAACTTAGAATGACCCCCATCCCCATCAAGAAAAAGCATAGAGCAAGTAAGCAACATCACAGCTTCGTTATGATATGCACTGGGCGGATTGCGGAATTATCGGCGTGCAGGAAAAAATGCGAGCCAAACTTGAGTGACATTTCATTTGTACATGCCCTGCTTATTTTTTACATTTACACCTTTTGAAAGAAATATCTCCAACTCTCTAGCAGTTCGCAACCAATACTATTAACTAACCTTATAGTTTGCTTACTATTCGAATTTATTAACCGCTCATCTTTCGCCTGCTTTCGATCTATATTCACCTCTATTTCTCATGATGAGAAATTGTTTGTATAAATTCGTTGAAAATTTTTAAGGTGAATTTGATTTTCTTAATTATAATTCTATCCTTACAGTATCAAGATATAATCTCGTAGTATTTGTTTTCGTATTTGATAATTCAGACTAAAATAAACAAAGATTAAACCAGTTCGATACAGCCTAAAGTTTGAATGCTTATTTTTAACAAATATAAATGCTAGACTAGTGGGTACAGCAAGGTATCATAATGAACTTAATGAAAAATAGCCACCAAAAACAATGCGACTAGTGTGACCTGCCTGCAGTTTCTATTCCACGGATTCAGCATCTTTCAACTAAGTATTTTACATCATGACTTCCATGGAGTGTAAGAGTAGAAAGATGAGACATCCGATCCTGTCTGTGAACCCAAAGATGGAGTTTATAAGGCAATTAGAGGTTAGAGATTTTAAGAAGTAACAAAATTTGTATCACTGTTGTAAATAATATGTTTGAAATTATTTTGTATAAGTAATAAGCAAACAACTGAGAGCTTTATTTCCCGGGCAGTACTGGTTATTCTTCTACGACGTGTGTGTGTGTGTGTGTGTGTGTGTGTGTGCTCGTGTTTGTTTGCATGTATATGTGAAGGCGTGTGGCCTTGCAGTTAGCAAAATCGTGGTTTCGATTCCCAGACCGGCAGTGCGTTGTGTTCTAGAGCAAAACTTTTGCTTCGCGTTGCTCTAGTCCATTCAGCTGCGACGTACTGGGGTTCCGTTCTGAAGGAATTGGCCTGTCCGCCTAGCCAGCGGAGTTACACCATTCGAAAGCTACAACAAAGTACATTGTGACACCAAGTGTTGTAGAACAACATCTGATAGTCCGGTCTATATACATATATATATATATATATGGGTGGGTGTGTATGTATAAGCTTCGATATTTGTCGTAAAACGACGTCGCCATTTCAGAACAAGTCTTTATGAAATTTCCTCAGAGAAGTCTAAATGCAACCCAGAATACTTCATGGGGAAAAATATTTCCAGTTTGAATTCCCTTGGAGGTAAAACAGAGATGAGTCAAGACAGTTGTAGAGAGACAGCTTGTTACCATGACAGCCGCACGTTGGGTTTCGCTTCACCTGCGTCTGTGCCACAGCACGCGCACGCGTGTGTGTTGTGTGCGTATGTATGTGTGCATGTATGTGTGGGTGTTGTGTGTGAGGAGGCATATGTGCCTTCGTGTGTGCGTGTGCGTGTGTGTGTGCGTGTGTGTGCGTGTGTGCGTGTGTGTGCGTGCGTGTGTGTGTGTGTGCATGTGTGTATGCGTGCGTATATGTATGTGCACGTATGCCTGTTGCGTGTGTGTTGGGTGCATGTGTGTGGGTATATATGTGCGTTCGTGTGTGTGTATGTGTGCATGTGTATATGTGTGTGTGTATGAGTGTGCCTGTATGTATGTTGTTTGTATGTGTGCTTTGTGTGTGGGATCTAGTTAAATCGATTCACATGTACATACAAACTTATATATGAATACATACATCCACATGCACTTATATATTAATGATGTACATGACAAGTATACATAATACTGAAATACGCATAAAGTAAACATGGGTAACTGGTCATTTCACAGACGCTAAACTATAAATTTCACAGGGTACAACCTTAAAACTGACACCGCTGGCTCACTCTTGGCTAAAAATACACAGTTTTTTCAATTTTAAAATCTCTTTAACTTTTTCCTCAAATGTTTTCTTTCTCCACAAGATCATGGATTCACAGTAATAAGAGTGGAAAACTACATCACTATAACCGATTTTCAACTTCCTTAAAAACAATGCAGATTCTGTGAAGCAATTTAACTAGATCCAATCTGTTATTTTCCATTTAGCCTTTCTCTAATCTCCTCTCACTCTCTTTCTCCCTCTCTCTCTCTCTCTTCCTCTTTCTCCCTCTCTCTTTCCCTCTTTCTCTCTCTCTTACTCTTTCTCTCTCTCTTCCTCTCTCTCTCTATTCATCTTTAACACTTTCTCATTTATCTTTTAATGTGTGTTGTATGTGTGTGTGAGTATGTATATGTGTGTGTGTGTGTGTATGCGCGTGTGTTAGAGAGAAAGAGCGTATGTATATTAATATCGGTAGGAAAATATGTCAAAAAGTAGAGATATCTTTTCTTTTTTATTTATTTATTACAGATATAAAAAAGATCTAAGTTTTCCTAAGGAAACAGAAAACTGCTGATCTTGTAATCTGAGTAATTGTCTAGACTACACAAAAAACAACATAAGCAGTATTGTATCGTTTTCTGTGGAAAATCCATTTTTTTAATATCTGAACATGAACGAATGAATAAATGTAAAAATAAATATATAAATAAATGTATAAAAGATGTTACCATCTGACTTTTTCTTTTTTGTATGATTAATTAATATAGTTTTGCTATTCACGTCCAAGAACTTTTATCTGTCGCGTTTCTGATCACTTTAAGAGTACGTTTTTAATACTTACGGTGAAATAAACATTAACATTTACTGTCTAATGTGATATTATCTTTCTTCGCAGATTACTTTATACTGTAATGATTAAATTTATATCGATTTTACCCCTTTAAAATGAATTCACACCAGATCCATATCAGACATTGCATGCTGTATGAATTCAAAACTGGCCCTTCAGCAATGCAAGCGGCATGAAAAATTCGTTTTATCCATGGAAATGAAGCTATAAGTGTCTGGACATGTCAACGATGGTTTAAGCATCTCGGGAATTTTTTTCTATTTGCAGATTCGTCTCGATCTAAACGACCAAGTTCTGTCAATATTGAGCTTCTGAAGACTGCAGCAGAGGAAAATCTGAGGCAAACTGCATGAGGATTAGCAAAACAGTTCAAGTTACACTTCGATCATTTTTACCTTCATGAAGATGGAAAAGTGTCTGAACTTCGTCAGTGGATTCCTCATCATATATTCATTTCACAAAGAGATGCACTCTGCTTGTCATTAAAAATTATTTTGCTACCGTACCTTTCATGGGTGGAATTATTACAAGTGATGAAAAGTGGATTCACTATAATCATATCCAACGAAAATGACATTGATTAGCACTAAATAAAACAGCAAAATCCATCTCCAAACCAGGACTTGGAAAAGATATACTTTGTGTCTAGTGAAATATAAAGGCTGTTGTTTATCAAGAAGTTAAAACAGTTAATACAGAGAAGTATTGTCAATTGAATGCATTACACTAACATTTGCAGTAAAGTGCCCAACATTGGTCAATCGTAAAGGAGTGCTACTTCTAATTATTTATAATATAATATAGGATAAAATCTTTATAAGAATTTATCTAAGAATTTATATAAGAATTTATAAGAATTTATTAGAATATATTCAGTGCTGAATATTATTCTGTTAAAGCACGTGTTACCGAGATGCATTTTGAAAAAGCCCGCCTCTTTCACGGATATATAGGGATAAACAGAAGTCATCGTACTGTGTTGGGTACATCAGGGTATGTTGATTTTTTGTTTATTCTTTATGTATCTCAACCATACGTGCACTGATGAATAAAAGATGCAGCTTACTACATAGTTTTTGCTGTATTAACTATACGTTTTCGTATGGTTAGAATGTTTATATATAGGTTATTTTTTCATTTTCATTTTCTTTTCATAGGGTTTATCAAGTTTATTAAGTCTAGGATCACGTCTAGAAAGTTAACTGATCCAAATTGTATGGCTGCTGTAATGTAGTGAAGAACTCGTGGTAATGATGTGTGTGTGTGTGTGTGTGTGTGTGTGTGTGTGTGTGTGTGTGTGTGTGTGTGTGTGTGTGTGTGTGTGTGTGTGTGTACAAAGATATAATAACCATTTATCTACCTTTAATTATAGAAGGAAAATGTATGATGCTTCTTTATCTACTTTAATGTGGGAACTGAAAGGTAATGCTTATCTTTAATATATACACATCTGTGTGTGTGTGTGTGCGTGTATCTGTGTATGTATGAATGTGTGCGTATATAGGTGTCAGCATTTATTTATACGTACTTATATGCAAATATACTCTTGTATGAATAAAAATATTGTATTTTAGTGTATGTACTTACGTTGATATAAAATGATTTATATGTTGGGGTGGGGAAGGAAAGAGTTGGTTCTGCAAAGATTTTTCGGAAAAGATTAGTTTGTATTGGCAGAATACATCGATACGATTGTTGTTCTTTTCAAGATTAATTAGTAAACGGTGGTATCCTTCCGATAGACCAGATGTTCTCAAGAGGCGACTGGCAAGCCATTTTTCAAAGCTGTTTGATTTTACTGCCTCAGTCCACAGATGATTAATAGATGTAATAACCCTCCCAAGAATTTCCTAGAAATACCATGGTGGGGGTGGATGGAAGAGGGAAATAACAACACATAAAAACTGATAATTAAGTCGACAGAGGTCAGTAAATACAACTGGTAAATAGTGAAAACAATAATGAGGAAGATGATGATATTGTTAATAATAATAATAATAATAATAATAATAATAATAATAATAATAATAATAATAATAATAATAATAATAATAATAATAATAATATTAATAACAATAATAATAATAATAATAATCGATCGTGTTGTCTCCATGTGCAGTCTGCTTGCGCCTACAGAGTATCTCAACAGGCATGATAGAGCTGCACAATATATTCACTGGGTAATATGCAAAAACCTGGACTTGCCCCATGATAAAAACTGGTGGGAACACAAACCACTCCCAGTACTTGAAAATGATCACATTGCACTCCTCTGGAACTTCACCATTCAAACTGACAGAAAGATAGACGCAAATAGGCCAGACATCATACTGAAAGACTTCAGACAAAAATCATGCCTCCTCATTGATATGACTGTCCCAATCGATATAAACGTATCTGTCAAGACCTACCAAAAACTGAGCAAATATAAAGATCTTGAAATAGAAATTAGCAAAATGTGGAATCTGAAGACGAAAACAATACCTACTGTCATAGGTGCCCTGGGAATGACAGCGAAACGGGCTGATTACTACCTAGCTCAGATACCAGGAAACCCCAAAATGGCTGAAGTCCAAAAGATAGTGCTCATGGGAATTGCCCATATCCTACGTAAAATACTGTCTATGTGATCTCAAATTTTAAAGCAAACACATAATTTTCTTATGGTTTCTTAAACATTCACTTGAACAAAACTGTACAAATTCAAATATATGGTACCCTAGGCATAACACCTACATGAACTTCTAGCTTGTTGTCTCTTGAGGTCTCTGGGTGAGACTTGGATCCAACTTGTCCAAATGCAAAACAAAAGTCAAACATAAAATAATAATAATAATAATAATAATAATAATAATAATAATAATAATAATAATAATAATAATAATAATAATAATAATAATAATAATAATAATAATAATCAGTATTTAAGGAAGCTGACAAATCCAAACAAGAAATCAATCTACCTAACAAATACGAAGAAGAAGAAACAACAAAAGCTATAAAACAAATGAAATCCAAACTAAAACTAAAACAGCAACGGGCCATGATAAAACGATGGCAAGAAAAGCCCCTACATGGTAAATACTGGGCTAAACTAAATGCGAAAGAAATAGACAGAGAAAAATCCCAGCAATGGCTGAGAAGCTCAGGACTCAAAGCAGAGACTGAAGGATTTTTAATTGCTGCACAAGACCAGAGCCTCCCCACCAGAAATTACCAAAAACACATAATGAAAAGAAATATAACAAGTAACTGTAGAATATGTGGAGATCGACAAGAAATAATAAATCATATTATCTCTGGCTGCCCAGTCCTGGCTAAGAAGGAATATATTCACAGACACGACAGAGCTGGGACCTATATACACTGGAAGCTATGCCAACACTATGGAATAACAACAGAAAAAAGATGGTATAAACACACGCCAGAAAATGTCACAGAAAACGAGAAAGCAACCATACTCTGGGATATGCCAATACACACAGATAGAGAAATTAAGGCAAATAGACCAGATATAGTTGTCAAAGATCATGAAGAAAAAAAATGCTTTCTAATTGATGTATCAATACCAGCAGATGACAACGTTTCTCTAAAAGAAATGGAAAAACTTTCAAAATACAAAGACCTGGAAATAGAGATAACTCGAATGTGGAATCTAAAAACAGAAACAATTCCTATCATAGTAGGTGCCTTAGGTATAATAAAAAAATATTCAGACAAATACATAACAAAAATAGCAGGACTTACAAATATATATAACATACAGAAAATTGCACTACTGGGTACTGCACACATTCTACGCAAAACACTTTCAATACAGTAAACATAAGAGCACCACAGCAAACCACAGCACATACCCAAGGCGCACAGAGCTGCGCTCGGTAGTGAAGTGAAAGCACGTTATAAAAATAAAACTACTGAACAATAATAATAATAATCCTTTCTATTAAAGGCACAAGACATGAGATTTGGGGTGGGGAAACTAGTCTATTACATCGACCCCAGTACTTCATTGGATCTTAATTTGTTGACCCCGAAAGGCAAGGTCGACCTCGGTGGGATTTGAACTTAGAACGGTCGAAATACCGCTAAGCATTTTTCCCGACGTGCTTACGATTCTGCCTGCTCGCCGCCTTAATGATGATGATGATGATGATGATGATGATGATGATAATAATAATAATAATAATAATAATAATAATAATAATAATAATAATAATAATAATAATATTAATAATAATGATAATAATAATTATAATTATAATAATAATTATTATTATAATAAATAGACAGAGAAATAGACAGAGAAAAATCCCAGCAATGGTTGAGAAGCTCAGGACTCAAAGCAGAGACTGAAGGATTTTTAATTGCTGCACAAGACCAAAGCCTCCCCACCAGAAATTACCAAAAACGTATAATGAAAAGAAACATAACAAGTAACTGTAGAATATGTGGAGATCGACAAGAAACAATAAATCATATTATCTCTGGCTGCCCAGTCCTGGCTAAAAAAGAATGTATTCACAGACACGACAGAGCTGGGACCTATATACACTGGAAGCTATGCCAACACTATGGAATAACAACAGAAAAAAAATGGTATAAACACACGCCAAAAAAGGTCACAGAAAACGAGAAAGCAACCATACTCTGAGATATGCCAATACACACAGATAGAGAAATTAAGGCAAATAGACCAGATATAGTTGTCAAAGATCACGAAGAAAAAAAAATGCTTTCTAATTGATGTATCAATACCAGCAGATGACAACGTTTCTCTAAAAGAAATGGAAAAACTTTCAAAATACAAAGACCTGGAAATAGAGATAACTCGAATGTGGAGTCTAAAAACAGAAACAATTCCTATCATAGTAGGCGCCTTAGGTATAATAAAAAAAATATTCAGACAAATACATAACAAAAACACCAGGACTTACAAATATATATAACATACAGAAAATTACACTACTGGGCACTGCACACATCCTACGCAAAACACTTTCAATACAGTAACCATAAGAGCATCACAGCAAACCACAGCACATGCCCAAGGCACACAGAGCTGCGCTCGGTAGTGAAGTGAAAGCACGTTATAAAAATAAAACTACTGAACAATAATAATAATAATAATAATAACAACAACAACAACAACGACGACAATAAAATGTCCTGATGCAGTACCAGGCAGTGGCTCTCATGGCTTCTGTTCTTTACTTACTGGAAGTGTTATCATATACTTGTTTTGTCTTGGTGTAAAAGATGGGCCACAACAAACATTCTGCTGATTTGCTTTTCAGTTGCTTGACCATCACCAGTCGAGCATGTCTTTTAGTGGCTGATGATATGTGGGGAACATCATAGCCATGTGTTGAGAGGAATTCTTTGGGGTTTGAATAATTTACCTCTGGAAACATGATTGTTTCATTCACCATCCTTAAAGAACACTTATTGAAGAGTTATATAATAATAGCAAATACCCTAGTGTAGTACCAGGCAGTGACTCTCATGGTTTCTGGTCTTAACTGATTGGTAGTATTAACATGTACATTAACTGATTGGAAGTATTAGCTTGGTATAAAAGATGGTCTACAGTAAATATTCTGCTCAATACCACAGATTTGCTTGTCACTTGTTTGACCATAACCAGTTGAGCATGTCCCTTGGTGGCTGACGACATATTCATCTCTGATCACGAGCAGAAGCACTAGGAGAGCATCATAACCATATGTTGAGAGGAATCCTCTGGGGTTTGAATAATCCACCTCTGAAAGCATCCTTAAATAACATCATTAAACAACCTTTATTCGAGGACCATTTGAGTGAGATGGGCTACTCGACCTGAAGAAAATTCTTACTGGGCCCCACCTGCATGGTGATGTGCTGTTTATCTTGATATGAGATTACCATGTCACGCACATATGGTTGTGATGCATATGCCTGGTGTATTCTAGTCAGACGGGCAGTCATGGTGGATATACTGGGCTTCGTGTCACTTTGATGACATGCACTGCTCTCTCAATAATTTTAATAATAGTCGTTTCCACTATAGGTACAATGCCTGGAATTTTGAAGGAGGGGGCAAGTGTATTACGTCGTCCTCATTGCTCAACTGGTATTTTATTTTATCGACCCCGAAAGGATGAACGGCAAAGTCGACCTCGGCGGAATTTAAAACTAGAATGTAAAGACAAGTGAAACGCCGCTAAGCATTTTTCCCAGTGTGCTAACGGTTCAGCCAGCTCCTTAATGATGATAATAACGATTACAAATTTTGGCAGAAGGCCAGCAAGTTCGGGGAAGGGTAAGTCGATTACATCAACTCCAGTGCTCATCTGGTACTTATTTTATCGAGCACGAGGTCATTTGCAGGTGTTTACATTGACGCACGATGTTCATCGATTTTCTTATGTTCTCCTCATCCATTTTCTATATACTCTCACATTTTTACCTCACACATTTTGACCTAACTTTCTTTTTTTTACTAATGAACTAAATTTCATTTATCTCCAAATGTAGCTTAGGACTGGACCATCATTTACTAAAAAAAACAAAAAAACCCACATTCAATTCGGTTGCGAAATGAATTAGTGATGAAACCTTGAACTGCTCGCAAGTGACTAAATGTTAACCTTAAGAACTGCCGTGGGCGAATGGTTGTTTCTGTTAGGTACACTTAAATGCTAACTCTAACATATCTGTTGTGAGCTGTTATGATTTGTGTTTGTTTAGATATCATTATGTTTAGAGTCGAGTACATACTTTCGTATGCGTGATCGTCTACTGTTGTATTGTTTTCTTTCTTTTGTTGCTTATTATGCATTTTATACATGGTGAGTTATAATCAGTCTTTTGTGTTAGTTTTATTCCCGGTATAAGCCGTGATGACTCACACAAATTAAAGAAAGAGATGACAACAAAACATATAATTGAGAGGTAATATCTATGTATTTGTGAGAGAGAAAGAAAGAGAAGGGTGGAGAGAGAGAGAGAGAGAGAGAGAGAGAGAGAGAGAGAGAGAGAGAGAGAGAGAGAGAGAGAGTGTGTGTGTGTGTGTGTGTGTGTGTGTGTGTGTGTGTGTGTGTGTGTGTGTGTTGAGAAATGGGAGCAGATGCTAGCTTGTGAAGGTCTGTATTCATTTTTCTCCCATGGATATAATTTTTGTAAGGAAGCGAGTGTTCCTCACGAACCAAAGTAAATCCGCATCTCATGTCGAAGACGAAATTGTCATTAGCGCATACACGAAGCCATCGTGCAGTCTCACAACTCGACATTTGAAAAACAGAATCTTCTCGGAAAGAAGTAAAAGAAAAACAATACCAATTGGCAAAACCGATCATCGACCTTGGAAGATAAACAGCTGATCGAATCTGAAGAAAGGATTAGGGTTAGGGTTAGGGTTAGGGTTAGGGTTGTGATTTGCGATTTGCTACTACTTTCAACAGGCTTTCTTACATAGATATCTTGCCCAGATCGAGCAATCAGCCTAATTACTTGAAATGTAGGATAACACAACGATGTAGCAGTTTATACAGAAGAAATGAAGAACCTTAAAATATATTTTTGAACAACACAAGAAGAAACTGAAGGCTTGAAGTATATATATATAAGATAGGCTTCCCTCGGTTTCCTTCCACCAAGCCTACTCACAAGTCTTTAGCCGGCCTGAGGCTATGGTAGAAGACACTTACCCAAGGTGCCACCCAGTGGCACTGAACCCGGAATCCTATAGTTGAGAAGCAAAGTTCTTACCTCACAGCCATTCCTGGGCGCTCACCACAACCACTCTTAAGCTAAAAGTATTGACGATTAAACCTAACTCGACTGCAAGGGTTGGTTTGTCTGAGAAAATTCAGAAAATAGGCAACACGTACAACCTTAGAACTACGTTCAAAAGTAAAATCACACTTCTCACCAAAGATAAATCTTTCCATGACTAATGAGAACTTAAAAACTCTAAGTATGATATTCTATGCAATTTGGGGAAGTATTCTAAACATGAAACTAAGACTTTCTAACAGTCTGAATAAACTTCGAAAAGCCTTCATGAAATGAGAAACATTTTAGTTGAGAACGGCTGAAGATATATAATACAAAGAAGGAAATAATTTACCGCTGTGAAAGCAAATTTCCGTGGTTGTTTAAGGGCCACAATGAAAACTTTATAAGATCGAAGAATCAATACACAAATGACTTGAGATGATGACTCACTAAATCCAGCGCTGATATCAGATCAATATGGCTGCCTTTACTGAAAGGTAAATATAATCTTTTCTACTCTAGGCACAAGACCCAAAATGTTTGGAGAAGAGGCCAGTCGATTAGATCGACCGCAGTACGTAACTGGTACTTAATTTATCGACCCCGAAAAGATGAAAGGCAAAGTCGACCTCGGTGGAATTTGAACTCAGAAAGTAAAGAAAGCTGAAAGGTAAATATAATAACCTAAAAATGTAATGTTAACTGAACATGTGTAAGTGGTCTGATGAATAAGAGCGTTAGTATTCTTAACCTTCTGTCTGTCCTGTGCATGCTTTGGACGGACAAAAAGTTAATTTTAAAATAAATTTTATAGTGCAAAAGCATTCCGGTACTATATACATATCGAGGAGTAAGACATCTAATGACATTTGGAAGGTGAAAAGTGGTGTTTATGTGAAAATTAATAAATTCCTCAATTGCAAGCGTTAATATTTTGTAAAATTAAATTCTTAAGACTAGAAAGTCAGATTTTGCTCGTAAGAAAAAAGATAAAACAGAAATTTAGAATATATAAAATCTAACAAAATACATGCAGTAATGTATAATTTTGGTTTGGTTATTATGCATTGATAGTGAGATCTCTGACCAAAAGCATTCTACCCATGTCTCTTATTCTTTTAATAATGTCTAGGACCATCTTATCTTATGTATCTTTTCCATATTTATGACGAGTGAATTTAATTTGAGTGATATTTTGCGGATATTTCTAATAACAGGCGGCCTTACAGAGATTTTCTCAAGCGGTTCCCTCATTGACTTGTATATCTGCCAAAAGAAAACACCCAGAGATGGTCGTATTTTGTCAATTCATTACACACTATATATTTGCTCTTCACTTCAACTTTATTATTATTATTTTAGTTTCTTTGTCGAAGTTTTTTCGTCGTATGTCATGTGACCGCTTCAGCTCTCTTTATCCCACATGTCTCTGAAGAGCTCACAAGATGTATGACGAAAGAAACTAAAATAGTAATAATAAAACTGAAGTGAAGACCAAATTTACAGTACGTGTGTTTAATTGGCAAAATATGACTCTCCTCAAATATAACAATATGTTTCAACACACGAGTTCACATCAAAAATCTTGCAAAACAAATACATAAACATAATAAACATATTTTACATTGTTTTCTTTCGGTGACATCAGTTGTCCTCGGCGTCTTTATCTTATCCCAAGTTGGTACTAATCTCTGGGCGAAATACATTTTTTTTTTTTTATAGTTTCAGCTTAGAGCTGCGGCCATGCTGATGCACCGCCGTATATCTATTCTGTTGTATTTTTCCTTTATTCAAACCCGGATTTTTCAGCTATTTATTCAAGACAAAAGATGTTAATAGATAAATGTTAACACAATAACAATACCATTGTAAGACGTGTGATCCTACGATACCAATTCCATCAAAGATATGATCGATTTCTAAGGCAGATCCACATTGATCTTCGTCTTCATTCTTTACACTTTTGACTTAACAATGAGAGGTCTTCTTTCTGCTATCAAATGACTGCGCTCTATAAACTGAAGAAACGAGCTAAGCAATAATATAAAACACAAAAAGGAAATGAAGTAAGACTTCAAGTTGAAAGATTAAGAAATACTGAATGAATACGGAAATAAATACCATCACTTGTGGTGGGTACTAAGAGAATATACCCATAAACAAAACACACACATACATATATATACATATATGCATACATATATACATACATAAATACCGCCTGAACAGGATAAACTATCCCTATTTTGCAGAGAAAAGTGTGGGTGGCTAGCTGTGGACTCAAACTCACATCCCCGTGATTACATGTCACGATGCTTTGACCGATTAAGCTAAGCTACCCACTACAAATTCCTCTGCAAATTAAAATATATAAATCTCGCTTTATGAGACGCTCTCATATGTTAAATTCAAATTACGACAAACGTAAATAAAACTTCGTTTGTTTATTTACGTTTGTCGTAATTTGAATTTATACATAAATACATACATATATGCACATGCACACACCTATATATGTATGTACGTATGATTTTTCTATGAGCGTTGTTTAACTTCTTGAGAGAGTTCAATCCGTTTGCTAACAAAGCGATAAAACTTTTTGAATTAAGAGCGTTTGTAAATAAGTTGTTGAGTTAGTGCATTGGTTGAACTATCGATGCAGACACCCAAGTGTGTGCATCAGTTCACATAAGTCACTTTCTTTCGCTCTTTCTTCGTGAAACTGAGTATTTCAAGGTTTTTATGCAAATTTATTGGTACTTAACCTAATGCACCTATAATGATAGGTACAAACGAGAATTCATGGTCAGGGTACGAGAACTGTACGTTCCCCATTAATTCGCCATGTATGTTTGTATGTATGTATGTATGATAGATCGTGCCGGCCGTGAGCTGATTCGGAGAACTCTTCTCACACTGCTTGAGAGGGCATTTTTATCCCGAAATATTGGAAGATTAAATACAGAATTTTAGATATTTCTACACCTCCGTTATTTATTGGCAACGCCATATTTTATTCTGATTTATTCCTTATTGACATTGCCAAAAAGTTTTATTAAAAGTCACCATTTTGCTCACATATCGCAATGCTTCAAACAAAGCTTCAAAGACACACACACACACACACACACATGCACTATCTTAGGCACTTACGCCTAGTCATGTATGGTAGAGTACAGAATACAATATTAGACTAATGAAAGTGTTATAATGGTATACACACACGCACGCGCACGACCCTGTATATACATAGTTTTTACATACGTGCATACATACATACATACATACATACATACATACATACATACATACATACGTATTGTCTCTCTTAGACAGTACTTGCTAAACAACAGCAACAAAAAAGAATACATCATCTTAATGCATAAAAGCAAAGAAAATGACATCCTACATGTCGGCAGTGAGTTCCTCGGAAAGCACTCTCTTCCTGACGACCTCCCATGTGTAGATATGAAACGCTCAGTATGCTTTAAAAGGCTACGCATGTATATGTTTCCAGAAGACTTGAAAATAACTGTAATATCAATATGAAGTGCAACCTCTTTTGGACTCGCGACTGCTACATCACATCACATTTCGAAGGCATTTGCAATCCGAGAAAAGGAGATAATAAAAAATACTTAGTAAACAAAAGAAACGGTGAAGCTGTTGGAGTCCTAGAGTGCAACGAAAATGTCGAGTATGTCACATTTCTGTGGAAGATATCATATGTGATCAGCAGCTGCTCGAAAATATCACCAAGGTACTACCTTACTGTGTGACAAGACGTTGTTGCTAAAACAATATACAATGCAATCCGGAAAAAAGACTGTCCTAGATTAAATACAGAGATCCATCCCTGTTACTGAATACATAAACATGAACACAAGGAATTCTAGGGGAATATTCCCATCAAAACTTATCTCAAGTTTTGGATATCGTTGTTCAGTACAGACGAAATACAAGTATGTAGCATCATAGAGGTCAGCCGTCCTACAGATATGAATATCTCTTTGAAAGTCAAAGAAAATGAAGATAATTACAGACAATTGCTTCGAAACCTCCAGCTTCTATATCCGGATTACAAATTCGCATTTAGTGCACTTGATTTTGTGAGTAAATACCTAAGTAACAATTTGGATAAACTAGGGCTTTCAGAAAAAGAAATCAACCAGCTAATTCACACATTACAAATATAATCTGTAAGTGGAACAATGAAAATATGCGAGACTTTTCTCAAGTTTAGAATGAGGATTTGCTTTTATATACATCATAAAGCTTTGTATCTTTGATAGAAGCTAGCTCCTTACAAGAAGATTTCAATTATTTGAAAATAGAAGAGAACATACATGTATAATATACATGTACTGCTTAAAAATGATGCTGCTGGAGATTGAAAAAATATGCAATACTCTCAAGAAAAAAATGTAGTCAGGGTTATGGAAACTATAAAAACAAACCCTAAGACTTTCTGTACATGTACTAAAGGGACATTGCAAAGTAGAAATACTCTTCCAAAAAATAGAAAATGTCTCGCTAACTTGTTAATCCTAAAGGATAAGCGAAATATTGAATGAGCCATTAAAATGTGTTTTCACGCACCCAACCTCTGAGACACATGCCAGTTAGCAAACTAATGAGCTCTTTGCCACTACATCCGTACATAGGGGGTGAAGGTGCGGGGCCTAGAAGTTAGGGTATCCGGCTCACGATCGTAAGGTGGTGAGTTCAGTTCCCTGCGACGCGTTGGGTCCTTGAGCAGAACACTTTATTTTACGTTACTCCAGTCCACTCAGCTGGTAAAAACGAGTCGTGCTTGTATTTCAAAGAGCCAAGCTTGTTGCATTTTGGGTCACGCTGAATCTCCCTGAAAACCACGTTAAACACACACGTGTCTGGGGAGCGCTCACCCATTTGCAGCGTAGTCGGAAAACTGTGAGTGGTTACGTGACTTTTTAAAGAACAATGTAAAGTCCAACAAGGTGCTGTTTTGGGACCATTGCCGTTCTCGGGTCACTCTATTTTTATTCACAGTGCTTTTATATGATACATTTTCGCCTATGTCTAGGTACTCGTAACATTCTTAGTGTGGAATGGGGGAGATAGAAAGACCGTTGATGCACAGCTTTTGGATTTTTACTTTCCTCGTTCTATAACCAAATATGAACATTTCTTTTGGCCAAATTCCATGCCTATATCAGCTGAAAATGTTATTCCAGTTGTTTTTTTTTGGCATTGTTAACACTTTTAGCATAGATCTTCAGGTCGTATGTATGTATGTATGAATGTATGTTATCAATCAGTTTCATTTCTGTATTTCTTGTCCATAGAGAAAGAGCCGGACTCTAGCATAGATTCAAAGCTCCTTCATTGGAACTTTTATCAACATCATCTAGGTATTTGTGCATATGTGTGTGTGTGTGCAGTATTTGGTGTTAGTGTATGCGCAGATTTGTATGTTTGTTTTATGGATGCGTTTTTATGTCTAGATGCATGCATATGTATTTATGTGCTAAATTTTGGGAAAGTTTTACATATCTTTACAGTTCCATTGGTGGCTTGAATCTGTAGTCTTCTAATCAGCCTTTTTCGTTCAGGTTTTGAGAGCCCTAATTTTTTCAGGTTTTTGTTGAGGCAGTTCGTTACATATCCCAATGCCCCAACAATCACGGGTATGAATCTGAACTTGTAGTCTGGGTGGAGCATCTGCAAATTTCTCAGTAGCTCGGCGTAGTTGTTCTCTTTTTCTCTAATCTTTAGTGGGATGTTGACATCCGCAGGACAGCTGATTTCTACTACTGCACAGAGTTTCTCTTCTCTGTCCCAGATTACTATATCCGGTCTATTATGTCTGCACTTTATTGAGGTTTGTATGTATGTATGTATGTATGTATGTATAGAAGAAACTTCTTTAATATATCAGTTAGTGATGATATGAGCTTAAATTCAGCCATCAGCCTCAATGGATTCCTCACAATCCTTAAAAAAGAACAAAGAATCCTTAGAAAGAGATCCTCTTCTTGCAAGTCCTAGACTTCCCAAGACCTGTCTCTCCTCTCATCTCACATGCTAGCAAAATCATGCATCAAATAGGATAAAGATGATCACTTTCTGAAAGATAATGGCTTGCTCCTTGACATCCAGCATGGCTTCCGCTCCGGAAGAAGCTACCTTACACAACTTCTGCAGTTTTTTGACTGGGTGTTAAAGCAACTTGTGAATCACTCAACTGCAGATGTAATATATCTCGATTTTGCAAAAATGTTTGACAGAATTAATCACGGATGATATGTCACAAGCTGCGAAGACTCGATATAGTTGGAAAATTGGGAGAGTGGTTACATGACTTCTTAGAAGACAGAAATCAAGCCGTAGCAGCCAATGGACCTCGGCAAGAAGTCCATTAGCTGTTAATGTCTCGGGGGGCATTACTAGTGAGTGGGATGCCTCAGGGAACTGTCTCTGAGCCGCTGATATTTGTGATGGCACTCTCAGACATGCCGTCAGTTATCCTGACAACCATTCTTACTAGCTGTGCTGATAACACAAAATTGGCACAAGCACTCGAAAATCCTTCCAATGCTAATCTTCTACAGAAAGCGCTAGATGCCATTTGCAAATGAGCGAAAGAAAACAACATGCAACTTAATGCAGGACAATTCCAAGCCCTTCGATATAGGCCAGCTTGTGCTGACATGCCGCAATAAAAATACTTTGGACCAAAAGAAGCGGCAATCTATGAGTCAAACACAGTGCAGGTCCTGGAAATTAATATGCGCAATGATGCAACGTTTCATGTATATAGCACCAAGATTGTGGAAACGTGCAGGTGAATGGCCGGATGGATTCTAAGAACTTTCTGAACAAGGGACCAGAAACTACACTGGTCCTATGCAGGACATTTGTTCTCAGCCACCTGGCCTACTACTTTAATTTATGGTCACCCCACTGCGTCAAATTAACAGGGAACTCGAGGTAGTTCAGTGGTGCTACACCGAGAAGATTGCATCAATAAAACACTTGAGCTACTAGAGAGACTGAAAGAATTGCATTTCTACTTCCTGGAGCGCAGTTGGGAGATATACAGGGTGATATACATATGGAAGATCCTAGAAGGTCGGGCACCTTCTAGGATAGTCATATCAAACAAGAGGCCACTGCACTTTCAAATGTTCCTCCCATCCCGTCTAGAGTGTGGACCATGTACTGAAAGGCCTACAGCTATTTAATATCTTGCCAAAAAAAAAAAAACCCCAAAAAACTGAGAGATCTAGAAGGAATTGGAGGTAGACGATTTCAAGAAGCACCTTGACCTTCTGCAGTCCAAGATCTCAGGTGAGCCCTACATCAAAGCAAAACACTCAAACGAGTGCAGCAATATCAAACTCCCTCGGCCAGCAAAAGCCAATTGCAAGTTAGACTCACATACTTTTCATATATATTTAATGTAAACTATTTGAAAACTATTTAATTCTCTGCGGAATTGTTCAAAGTTTTAAAATAATGACGAAATCGTTTCAATAATAAGGCACGAGATGAGTTCAAATATGGCCGAGATCGACTTCACTTTTCGGAGTCGATAAAATAAATTCTAGTTGAGGGCCGATGTAATCGGCCCCAGTACTCAATTGCGCCACTCCTCTAAGATTTCAGGCCATGTGCCAAGAAAAAAAGCCAAGTAGGCAAGGGAAGTGAGAGAGTGCAGGGGAGCAAGGGAGTGAAAAAAATATGCGTTCCACGTTGGGAATGTGAAGAATAAAATAAGTTATTTACTGTTGGTTGCGATAGAAGGAAAATTAAAAGGGTAGAATGTTACGTGACAAAATATATACTGGTTAAAGGGAAATAACTTTTATTAGTCGGTTAAAAGCAATAAAAATGCGTCTAAATTTTAAAAGTTTGAAACTAATGCTAGGCGGATTGATATAATTAGTTTTGTAGAAAGAGATTGAAGGGGAGACCAAGTAATATAAATGAATTATACAAAAATAAAAGTATTTAGAGAAAAAGAGATGGAAAATGTTTGAAGATTTCAACAATCCCAAACAGAGTGACGTATGATGATTGTTGCCATTAATATTACTAGTATTACTCAAATTAGGCAGACAAATGCAGGATCGCAAATGTAAATAATGTAAACTTGATTCAATTGGGATACAGATATATGGCACTAAAACAAACTGAATTAATAATACCCTATAAATTGTAAGCATTCTAAAATAAGCCATAATTTTCTTGTACGCACACACTGAAAAATAAGAAACCGTATAATTTTACTTACTTAAATTACTTATATGTAAGTTCTATTCTGCTTCTATGAGACATAAAATGTTCGATAACCTCATCGTACAACGAAACACTTTATCATTAGTTTTGAAAACAAATTAAGATCAAAGTTATATGATGATATTGTAAGAAGAAGAAAATTATTGCAAAATCAATCAGTCTTAGTTTAAGAATTTTAAATTAATTTAAACGTACAACTTCTCGCCACGAAAACGAACATGCGACCGTGCTGTCAAAGCTGTCGCACATCCTTTGCTATTAATTTTTGGCCATTCTCCCAAAATATGTCTGGCACCATATTATGTGAGGTGTGCAGTGTTATTTCAGGACGCCCGCCATCAAATTTCAAGTAAGGGCATAAAAAAAGTTTTCCATTATGTTATGTAACTAAATTAATGAGTAAGGTTAATATCTATAAAGAATTTGCTATTTTCGATGGGTGTGCAGCGCACACCCGGAGTATACGCCCCTGTTCACAACCAACTCTACTCCGTTACTCAACTTTGAGCAGCCACACCTCGCAGTCATACACACTTCATCAGCCACATCTTTCTTTATGTTTTTATACGCTTTTTACACACATTAGTCAAGCTGCTCACCACTGAACAGCCCATATCCAGTCAACCACGAATTTCTTTGTCGCGTTAGATAGACACTCAAATATTTGTATTTTTTTTCTTTTTCTTATCAACCTGGCTATCTATCATAGGTTTTCTCGTCCTATTGGCATTCAGATAAACACTGGCGTATTTTAAGCGGAGAATAGCTTCTTAATGTTGTTTTTGAGCAGAGTAGCATCATCAACATATCACAAGCGCCATAGATTGAGCGAGATTCGAATACGGTTAAAGGTCTAGTTTAACCTGCCCAACCGGAACAGAGAGTAAAAAGATAAATGAAAAATGCAGACAGCATTAGTGACGTCAGCGGAAGTTGTACCACGAACGATAACTCCGACTAATTCATTTCTTCGTCTCGTGATTTTCAGAACATTTGAAGGTCCTCCTTAAATTAAAAGAATGTCTTCGGCAGCGAAAGGAAAACTTATGGCTGTAATTGGAGATGAGGTAACTAGTTTTTTGTAACCCATTCTGAAGTATTGTTCAGTGTTATCAATTTAGAATACAGGTGTTAGCTTACTTTGTATTTCATACTTACGTGTAAATAATTCCTTCAGTTTAACGTTACTTCGACCATAACATTCCGATAACGTCTGCTTTAACTAAAATATATTTGTTTTTCTCGAAGTTTATTTTTCTTTATTGCTCGTTGCTTATTTTATATCATAATTTCCATCCTGTGTTTATTTAATTTTGTGTGTCTTGATAAGCGAGAATTGCAAATAAAGCTCTCTTCAAGAAAATTAAATGTTACCTGTATAAGGTTTATCCTGCGAATTCATTGATTATTAAATTATAAATGGTCATTCCTGTTGATTAGAGAAAGAATTAGCTGAAGTGTTTGCCAGAGGGTCCGTCGCTACTTTGAAAATTAACGAAATACAAAAAACAATTTTATATTAGGTATGATTGTGTGTGTGTGTGTGTGTGTGTGTGTGTGTAAGAGTGTTGTCTATTACATATAACAACGTAAACATCCTTTGACTTTCGCTGAATTTTGTTCTACCTGAGGATACTATCCTATTCTATCTATTTTATTTCCAGTCTATTTTGCTGAATGTTATTCCTGCCCCAGGATAACAAGGTCAACCTTTGGCTATGTCAGAGTGACCTCCCTTTTTTATGGTTCTATTTTTCGTATTTCTTCCCTAATTTCACTTCTGACCAAACCGGATCAAATGACTAGTAAAAAGTTAAGGATGGTACCTAGCCAACGAGGGATCCTCTACATAAGCGCTCAAATTGCTAGAAATACTAGCCAAATCTAAAAATGTGTTATTTACAAAACAAAAATAAATAAAATGCTTAACTCTCTGCCTCTCTCTTATTCTCTATGCTAATATCTAACAACTACGACCATATAAATTGTTTATTGTTTTTACGCCCACACATACGTACATATATATATTTATATATTCATAACCATATTAAACCTATATGATACTACAGTGATGTAATTATACGGAGGCTCTAAGCCTCGTATCTATACGCTATATTTTCTAAATGATTAGCAAAAATCTATGGCTTCTATAAAGAGCGTCAACTATTTAACATCGTCTCTTTCCAAACTCAGAATTAATTTTATAAAACGGTCTGTTGCATTTTGGGAAAGATACTGTTAACAGGGAATAACGATTTTGAAAAGCTATTTTCGTACTTAAATCTAATGTTATTGGCGTTAAATGGGAGTGGAGTATGTAATATTTATAAAGATAATCAAAGAACGTAACATTGTAATACTTCATGTAAAATAAATATAACAAATGAAAAATCCTTCAAGAATCCATAAAAATTCCCGGATCACTACCAAAATTTTATCATCTGTTCTTTGTGTCATTACCAACTTTACCTGCAAGTTTCATCAAATACTGTTCGGAAGTTTTTTTTTTTTGTTATTTCGCACACAGACGGACAAACCTACGCCGATGAAAACACAACCTCCTTCCTTGGCGGAGGTAATAACGTGTCTATAGGCATAGCACATAAGAGGTGAACAAGCACTTAATTTTGGTAACCTTAACTTATCGCCGAATTACGTTAGCAAACCTCTCCTTGCGATACCCTAGACATAGTGTGCGTTTAAATAGTAAGAATGGAAATTTATTTTACATTATTGTCTTGTTTTTAATTATGTTGTGAAGGCGCGTGGTCTAGTGGTTAGAGAGTTCAACTCTCGCTCGCAAGCTCGTGGTCCCAGACTGATGGCATGTTATGTTCTTGAGCAAAACATTTCATTTCACGTTGCTTCTGTCTAACGAGCTGTATAAATGGGTAAGCCTGCAACGCACTTGCGTTCAATTTAAGGGCAATGCTATCCTTCTCACCTAGGCGGTGAGGTGGCATCATTTGAAAACTACAACAGTGCAAAGAAGCGCATTGTAACCAGTGGTATATAACAACATTCGATAGTCTGGATGATACAATGATCTTTAACTATGTCAGCACTGTGTGAATTTGGTACGTATATAACTTAGTAGTTTTTGTAGTTTTATATTTGTATAATTTGTTGAAAACTAAAAAGCTGTTTCCTTCCCCTACGGAAAAATATGAATAGCAGTATTTTTTCTGTTATAGATGTAACCTGTTGTTGGCACTCCGTCACATACGACGTCGAGGGTTCCAGTTGATCCGATCAACGGAACAGCCTGCTCGTGAAATTAACGTGCAAGTGGCTGAGCACTCCACAGACACGTATACCCTTAACGTAGTTCTCGGGGAGATTCAGCGTGACACAGTGTGACAAGGCTGACCCTTTGAATTACAGGCACAACAGAAACAGGAAGAGTGAGAGAAAGTTGTGGTGGAAGAGTACAGCAGGGTTCGCCACCATCCCCTGCCGGAGCCTTGTGGAGCTTTAGGTGTTTTTGCTCAATAAACACTCACAACGCCTGGTCTGGGAATCGAAACCGTGATCCTATGTCTGCGAGTCCGCTGCCCTAACCACTGAGCCATTGCGCATCCACAGATATAACCTTCATAACTCTACTAACAATAAACTACAATCTCGATAGGTCAATGAGTCCATTTAATTCTGTTGCACATTATATTATATATTACTCGATGTAGTTCTGTCTCTTTCCTCAACTATCCTTCACTCTCTGTTCTCTTACTTTCGAACCGTTTTGATGTTTATTAACTATTGTTTTGTTCTCTAGAACGTTTTATACAATTACTACAATATAACCATGAAATTATTATTGGTATTCAACAAAACAAAGAGAACTGAATTTATCCAGCTGTTTGCTCATATTTCTAATGCATATCTCAATATAATGGTGTCCTTTGGCTATATTCAATCTACTCCCCTCTTTCTTAAACTTACCCATATTTCTGCCTCCATTTCATTATCTAGAATCAAGCCTTCAGATATTTTTATAATTGAGTAGTAGTAGTAGTAGTAGTAGTAGTAGTAGTAGTAGTAACAATGTATATTGACCCCAGAAACCTTTGAACCGATGTCAATAAGGACTAATCTAGTTTCAAGACATATCTAGTGCAGAGTTACTTTGTTATATCCATTCTTTTTATAATATTAGAAATAGTTTCAAGGCAGTGGATTGACAGAATTGTTAACCTGTCGGATGAAATGCTTCGGCAACATTTTGTCCAGCTCTTTACCCTCTGAGTTCAAATTCCACTGCAACCAACATTGCCTTTCATCCTTTTAGGGTTGATAAAATAAGTCAAGTACTGGGGGTCATCGTAACTGACTAGACACCCCCCCTCTCCTCAAAATTGTGCTGGCCTTGTACCAAAATTTGAAAGAATTATTAAACATAATTCCTTCTCTCTTCATGTGTGTGTGAGAGAGTTCAGTTCTGCAACCAGCTCCAAATTGGCTAACACTACATTGCTCTACATGTGCGCACCTGTGTCTCTCTTTATCTCCCTCACTCTGGTTCTTGAACAAAGATTAAAAATATTCACCTTAACAGCAGCAGTATGATTTATATGTAGGAAGGTGGGCCAACTGTGTGGTTAAGTTATAACCAGTTACAGGCTGGATCCCACTGAACAGCTCCTTTGGTAAGTGTCTTTAAAGAAGTGCATGAAACTTGGTAAACCAAAACTTGTTTGAATTGATAGCCTTAATTCATTGCCAGATTTAACACAACCTTCTGGCACTTGGTGAGAGTGCTTTTAATTCAGTTTACTCTGTTGCAACATATTTGGGGCAGGTGTCTGCTTTGAGAGTAATTTCTTCTCATCAATCAGCATCCCTGTGAATGAGACAGGAGTCTCTGACTGGTCTTCCCCGACTAATTAAGCTATAAAAAAAAAGTAATTAAGCTATAAAAAAAAAGTAGTCACTCTGTGAATCAGTTGTAGTTGTTTCACTTAGTTTATGAACCCTTTGCTTAGCTGAAAAAACATCTAAGACATTATAGGCACTGGTGTAGCTGTGTGGTAAGAAGTTTGCTTCCAAGCCACATGATTCTGAGTTAAATCCCACTGTGTGACACCTTGGGCAAGTGTCTTCTACTATAACCTCAAGCCGACCAAAGTTCTGTGAGTAGATTTGGTTGACAGGAACTGAAACAAGCCCGTCTCTCTCTCTCTATCTCTCTCTCTCTCTCTCTCTCTCTATCTCTCTCTCTCTATCTCTCTCTCTATCTCTCTCTCTCTTTATATATATATATATATATAGCTTGCTTACCAACCACATGCTTCCGGGTTCAGTCCCACTGCGTGGCATCTTCTACTATAACCTTGGGCCGACCAAAGCCTTGTGAGTGGATTTGGTAGACGGAAACTGAAAGACGCCCCTCGTATATATGTATGTATGTATATATATATATATATATGTGTGTGTGTTTGTGTTTGTCCCCCCAACATTGCTTGACAACCGATGCTGGTGTGTTTACGTCTCCGTAACCTAGCGGTTCGGCAAAAGAGACCAATAGAATAAGTACTAGGCTTCCAAAGTATAAGTCCTGGGGTCGATTTGCTCCACTAAAGGCGGTACTCCAGCATGGCCACAGTCAGAAAACTGAAACAAGTAAAAGAGTATATATATATATAGTTGGTTGCGTTAGAAGTTAAAATAATCATCTAAGGGATAGAAGTATCCATTACACTACCAGTATATTACCTATATTTAACCATGGGCATACATATGCAAACCTATTCATAAGTTATAGGTAAAGACAAGGATAAACATGGGTTTATCAAGAATTAAAATTTAAAGAAAACAGAAAATGGAGAAATATTGATGAACAACAGTCGACTTACATCAATTATTTATTAATTCAAAGCAAAAACACTGCTTCTAATGTTGTATGGTGTTGCCATTGATATGCAAAAATATTGATCATATTTGGTAATAAAACAGATCTGAAACAAGGAGCTTCATCAGAGTGAAGAATAAAGTTTTATTACCAAATATGATTAATATTTTTGCCTATTAATAGCAATACCATACTACATTGGAAGCAGAAACAGCTGTTAGATGGGATGCAGTCTATTTGCATTGAATTAATAAATAATAACTAATGGAAGTCAATTGTTGTTCATCAGTACTTCTCCATTTTCTGTTCTCTTTATTTATCAGCAAGTGTAATGGTCGATTTTTTAGAAAACAGTTTTAGACAGTATCTTTTAAAATTGTACCTCTCGCAATGTTTTAAGAATGTCACAATGTGTAATTTATACAATTTTCATTCCGATTCTGATTGGTCATAATCTTCTGCTATACTCACACCCATGCTCATCCCATCTAAAGATCACATTAAACATGTCTTACTCTCTGAGTTTCATAAAGGTGTCAATGCAAGCACTGCAGTTCAAGTTTCTTCAGAGAGTTCATGGGGATGATGTAGCGAGTGAAAAACGTTGCAGGAGATGGTTTTCTGGCTTCAGAAGTGGGGATTTGAGTTTGGAAGGCGAGCCAAAAGAAGGTCGTTCAAAACAACTTGATTCCAAAGTGTTGGAAGCTGTTGTCACAGAAAATTCAACCACTACTTGTAGAGAACTTGCAGGACAGTTTAACGTAGCCCATACAACTGTTCTACGCCAACTGAAAAGGATCGGAAAGGTTTCAGTGGTTCGAAAATGGGTCCTGCACAAACTGTCCCCAGAGAATCTACAACAGTGTATTGTTTGTTGTCAGTCATTCCTTTCACAACACCTTAAGGGACCATTTTTGGAAGATTTGTTACAGGTGATGAACAGCCATGCTACATGGCAGTGAAACATGGGCTGTGACTGCTGAGGACATGCGTAAGCTCGCAAGGAATGAAGCCAGTATGCTCCGCTGGATGTGTAATGTAAATGTGCATACCCATCAGAGTGTAAGTATCTTGAGAGAAAAGCTGAACATAAGAAGCGTCAGTAGTGGTGTGCAAGAGAGACGATTGCGCTGGTTTGGACATGTCGTGAGAATGAATGAGGATAGCTGCGTGAAAAAGTGCCACTCCCTAACAGTTGAGGGAACCCGTGTAAGAGGTAGGCCCAAGAAGACCTGGGCTGAGGTGGTGAGGCAAGACCTTCGAACATTGGGCCTCACCGAGGCGATGACTACTGACCGAGACCTTTGGAAATGTGCTGTGCGTGAGAAGACCCGGCAAGCCAAGTGAGATCGTTGCCAGTGCCCCTGGACTGGCTCTTGTGCGGGTGGCACATGAGATGTACCATCCTGAGCGTGACCATTGCCAGTACCGCCTGACTGGCCTTGTAGGGTTTTCGAGCGAGATCGTTGCCAGTGCCCCTGGACTGGCTCTTGTGCGGGTGGCACATAAAAGACACCATTTCGAGCGTGGCCATTTTCATGCGGGTGACACGTAAAAGCACCCACTACACTCTCTGAGTGGTTAGCGTTAGGAAGGGCATCCAGCTGTAGAAACTCTGCCAAATTAGATTGGAGCCTGGTGTAGCCATCCGGTTGCACCAGTCCTCAGTCAAATCGTCCAATCCATGCTAGCATGGAAAGCGGACGTTAAACGATGATGATGATGAGAAGTGGATCCTTTACTATAACGTTAAACACTGCCATTTGCGGATCAGTCGAGGAGGAAGATCTGTTCAACAACCAAGAGGAGGACTTCATCCAAGGAAGATCATGTTGAGTGTATGGTGGGATACTGAAGGAATTGTCCATTACGAACTGTTAGACAACAATCAAAGAATTACTGCTAATCTGTACTGTGATCGACTTTGTTTGAAAGCAGCTTTGAACAGAAAGTGGCCCTGCTTTGTCAACAGAAAGAGCGTCATCTTCCACCATGATAACACTCGTCCTCACACAGTTCAACTGATCAAAGATCTCTTGGAAGAGCTTGGTTGGGAAATATTGCTTCATCCTCCATATTTTCCTGACCTTGCTCCTTCTGATTATCACTTGTTTCAGGGACTATAGACCCATTTGAATGGGCTTAGGTTGACATCAAGGGAAGAGGTTGAAAATAAGTCGGATTCATATTTCGCATCAAAACCTAAACAATTTTACAAGCATGGCATTTATAAGCTTGTTGACAGATAGAATGAAGTTCTAGAAACCAACAGAAATTACATTAACGAATAAATAGTGTCTTAATGATGGGCTTTTTTATTTTTAATAGAGACCTTAAAATCAACCATTACTTTTGCACCAACCTGATTATATATATATATATATATATATATATATATATATATATATATATATATATATATATATATATATATATATATAGAGAGAGAGAGATTCAGGTGAATATGCTACTTAATGTTTAGGCACCAGAATTAAGTATGGTATTATCCATACAGTTTCAAAATAAGGTGATTAAAATCAAAATAAGCAACAAGGATATCCAAAGTTAATGCAGTACGGTCGTTTCATGTGACTCCATTTAATTAAGCAATGTGAACATTACATCAAATATAAAATGTAGAGCAATCTTCAGCTGCACAAAGATATAGAAATTTAATGACATTACATTTCAACAGAAGGACATATTTTTATGATTAAATCTAAACTCTCCAAGTAGGAAGGAGGAATACAAAAACCACTTTGACTTAGACCATACAGACTAGTAAATAATTCTAAGCAGATTTTTAACTGTCACTGATTTTTTTTTTTTTTTTTTTTTGGTTCCGATTTATGGACTATCTTATCAGACCTAGAGATCCAAAGCCTAAGAGGACACTGGTATTTTCTTTTTAGAGTCAGGGGTAAACAGTATAGACAGTAAGCATGGATGATATAGTTATTATAAAAATTTCTTAGGGTTTGGTGACAAACTACTATGGGGGGGGGGGTCCCTACTAGCAGACCAGTTTATAATGGAACAGGGGAAGTCTTACCATAAGGCACCTAGGTCAAAAGTATATAAAAAATAAAGTTGCTGTATTGTATACAGATACAGTAAATGGTTATTCATAGTTTTCATTAATCAGAATAATGTATCAGTATTGTTTTACATATGCTAAGTTTGAAATAATTGAGATACCAATATTGTTTAATTAATATGTGAATAAATAAAGGCTAATTATGAATTAATGAAATAAAATGAAATAGTGTATAATTATGTAAATAATCAATTAAGGCAGTATACAAAAACAATGAAGTGGCATTAATTTAAAATGGTATGGTAAAGTACATTTAGACTTACTACACCAATATAAAGGACCCATAGATAAGATGTGAAATTAAAATTTATATATATCAAAATTTTAAAATTAAACTTGTATATCTATCATTAAAAGGACACATAATAAATCAATTTATGTATCACAGGGATAAACCATGATCATCATCATATATATATATATATATATAGGCGCAGGAGTGGCTGTGTGGTAAGTAGCTTGCTTACCAACCACATGGATCCAAGTTCAGTCCCACTGTGTGGCACCTTGGGCAAGTGTCTTCTACTATAGCCTCGGGCTGACCAAAGCCTTGTGAGTGGATTTGGTAGATGGAAACTGAAAGAAGTCCGTCGTATATATGTATATATATATATATATATATATATATATATATATATATATATATACATATATATATGTATGTGTGTATATATGTTGTGTATCTGTGTTTGTCCCCCCAACATCGCTTGACAACCAATGCTGGTGTGTTTAGGTCCCTGTAACTTAGCGGTTCGGCAAAAAGAGACCGATAGAACTAGGCTTACAAAGAATAAGTCCTGGGGTCGATTTGATTCGACTAAAGGCGGTGTTCCAGCATGGCCACAATCAAATGACTGAAACAAGTAAAAGAATATATATATATATATATATATATATATATATATATATATATATATATAAATGAAATATTTAAACACTGAGATTTGAAGTTAGATGTCACTACTGTTCATATCATCTGTGGATAAATTCAAAATTTGATGATATCACCAGTAGTAGCATGGGTGGAACGCAGTTATGATAGCTTTAAGGAGCTATGAAATATAAATTTATATATTTATATATATATATATATATATATATATATATATATATATAAACAATATATGAGTATATGCATATATATGTACATGTATGTACATACCTTCATGTACACATAGATACATAACTGGGTACATGACGTGGCAAAAGAACATGGACAAAATGATAAACAAGGTACAACAAACAAGCAAGCCACATAGAAACATCTCCTTCATCAGCTGCCACCATTAAAACACCGGCGTTTCAAAGATTAGGGTTGGCCAAAAGTCACCTGACAGTAAATCAAAACCATTTAATTCCAAAATAAAAACAAAAAATTATTTATGAGACTTTGCTAATAGACAAATGTTGAAAACAAAATGTGGTTTTAACTCACAGCATTCAATTATTAAACATTCATAATTAAAATTGAATATTAAGTATTTATGGTATTTTGATTTACTGTCGGGTGACTTTTGGCCAACCCTGTATTATGTGTGTATGTATATATATATATATATATATAATGAGAGAGAGCGAGTATATATATATATATATAATGAGAGAGAGCGAGTATATATATATATATATATATATATAATGAGAGAGAGAGAGAGTCTTGAGAGTTGTAAATGCTATTACTTGCTTTCAGACAATTAACCTTGATGTCACCTATCTAAACTAAAGTTGTTGATTGTTGCAACAAGATAGTAGAAAATCTAAGGGTGGATAGATACTGTGATTATCTAATAGAAATCCTTATCTAATGAAAAGGATAAGTTCACTCCCAATTAAAGAAACACTTGAACCCTTAAAAGTTGCTGACAAATGCAACACAAGTATCTCCTACATGTATATATTACTAACCCATTATAGACAGTGGTACACTAATCACATACCTGTATACTCTAGACCAAGGGTCCCTAACCAACAATTCATGTACCAATACCGGGTCATGTACTGTTTGGTACAGAACCACACAGAAAGAATAAAATTTAAAACTTTTATTTCCGTTTTATTGACAACTGCTGTCTGTAGAGTGTTTTTGCATTATGTATATGTATTAAATATGTAATATATATGCATTATGTATGTAATGATAAAATTATATATTATGCACTTTATTGTATTTTATGACCATGACCTCCCAGTCTGTGGAAAAATTTTCTTGCATGAAACTATTCTGTGATGAGAAAAAAATTGAAGACTGCTCTTCTAGATAACACCTAATTTTAAAATACTCCACCATTTGATTAATTTATAGCAACCCATTTTTGTCAGTCTCTTTCATTATTATTACAACATTTTTTGTATTTGAACTCTTTTGAAGCAGCTACTTCTCTTTCACACTCTCTCACCTTCCTAAATTGTGTTAAACAAGTCTTCACTTTCCTAATATAGTACATCATCATCATCATCATCGTTTAACGTCCGCTTTCCATGCTAGCATGGGTTGGACGATTTGACTGAGGACTGGTGAAACCGGATGGCAACACCAGGCTCCAGTCTGATTTGGCAGAGTTTCTACAGCTGGATGCCCTTCCTAACGCCAACCACTCAGAGAGTGTAGTGGGTGCTTTTACGTGTCACCCGCACGAAAACGGCCACGCTCGAAATGGTGTCTTTCATGTGCCACCCGCACAAGCCAGTCCAGGGGCACTGGCAACGATCTCGCTCGAAAATCCTACAGGAGCCAGTCAGGCGGCACTGGCAACGGCCACGCTCAAAATGGTGCATCTCATGTGCCACCCGCACAAGAACCAGTCCAGGGGCACTGGCAACGATCTTACTTGGCTTGCCGGGTCTTCTCACGCACAGCCCATTTCCAAAGGTCTCGGTCCGTAGTCATCGCCTCGGTGAGGCCCAATGTACGAAGGTCTTGCCTCACCACCTCAGCCCAGGTCTTCCTGGGCCTACCTCTTCCACGGGTTCCCTCAACTGTTAGGGTGTGGCACTTTTTCACGCAGCTATCCTCCTCCATTCTCACCACATGTCCATACCAGCGCAATCGTCTCTCTTGCACGCCACAACTGATGCTTCTAATGTTCAGCTTTTCTCTCAAGATACTTACACTCTGACGGGTATTCACATTGACATTACACATCCAACGGAGCATACTGGCTTCATTCCTTGCGAGCTTACGTATGTCCTCAGCAGTTACAGCCCATGTTTCACTGCCATGTAGCATGGTTGTTCGTACGCATGCGTCATACAGTCTGCCTTTTACTCTGAGTGAGAGTCCCTTTGTCGCCAGCAGGGGTAAGAGCTCTCTAAACTTTGCCCAGGCTATTCTTATTCTAGCAGCTACACTTTCAGCGCACCCACCCCCACTACTAACTTGGTCGCCCAGATAGCGGAAGCTATCGACTACCTCTAGTTTTTCACCCTGGAATGAGATAGAAGTTGTTTCCTGTTTGTTTGCAGTCTTTATTGCACCTGAACATCTGCCACAAACAAAAACTAACTTGCTAGTTAACCTCATCTCTAGAAATTCTTCCTTAACTTTGTATTGCTTCTATCACCATCAATCCTTTCAGTTATGCTCAGTTATACCTATCTCTATCTTGAAGGGCCTTCAAAAACTGAAGATGTGCTTAATACTTACAAAGGGTGCTGAAAAGTTCTTGGCTTTAAGAGTATCGTGAAAGGCTTGGTTGGATACCCAACCTTGCAAGTTCTTTTACAGGACTTCGGAAAACTGAAGGGCCACTGCTACAGGTGTGTGAATCTGAAAGAGGAATATGTTGAGTATGTATTTTCTTTGACCCAAAGCCAGGAACTTTTCAGTACCCCTTCATAATACTTTAGGAATGTTATATTTTGGAAATAATTCTTTACAAACTGGTAGGAAAAACTTATATGAATTAAAGGAGTATTATTTCATTATATCATTTGATCCCTATTCTATATTTTGAAATTAATCAATTTTAATATTTCAAAAATTTACACTTTGACAGGATACCTGTGTTGGCTTCCTCCTTGGTGGAATTGGTGAACTCAACAAGAATAGACAACAGAACTTTCTGGTTGTTAATAAAAGTAACTACTATGTTTTTTACATTTCAATTTCAAGACCAAAATAATATAATTACTGTTAATTATCTGGTTAGTGATTCCTTATGACTATGATGATTAATAATTTCTCTCTGAGCTGCACAGTATACAGGCGTACTTCAACTTAGATTATTCAATTAACATCTTTTTCAGTGTTATATCATTTTAAAGAAATGAATAGAGGAAACTAAACCTCAGCTTCAATTGATTTTATTCAACTTTATGACGGTCTCAGCAAGCATGTCTAACAGCATAACAATTTTTTAAAAAGATAACCACCTAAAAACCAATACTAAAGTATTAAAAAAAATGAAATACAGGTGAAAATATACATAAACCATTTATTAAAAAGGTATAAGCTAATAAATCTTACTTTTCATGGTATGTCATTTCCCAAATTTTCAACATAAGCTGATGATATTCTAATTCTATATAATGTGTAACTACTATTGTTTCTTGCCATTCCAAATGTAATTGCCATCAAGTCATATCAATTCTATATTGGTTAAGCACCCAGTGTCTGTTACATATTTTATCAATTTCAACCATGAAACATTTTTCTATGTAATATCTTATGTTGTTTTTAAGTTGGTGAGCTGGCAGAATCATCAGCATGCCAGGCAAAATGCTTAGCAGCATTTTGTCAGTATTCACATCTTAGTTCAAATGTCGCTGGGATTGACTCTGCCTTTCATCCTTTCAGGATCAATAAAACAAGTACCAGTCAAGCACTGGAGTCAATGTAATTAACTTAGCCCCTTCCCTGAAATTGCAGGCCTTGTGCCAAAATTTGAAACCAATATTTTATGTAGTTGTATAATGAGTGTCATAGAACAATAGATTAGCTAATAACAAGTTGAGACTCACACAGTTTCAGTCCTTGATGTAACCGCTTCTCTCATTTGAGAGAACCTTTAATGTCACATTTCTCATTTACTAAAAAAACAGAAAATAAACTTTGTGCTTTGTAAAGAAACCAATTTTCAATTAAGTCTTGTAATGTTTGTTTTTGTATGTCCCTGTGGCAAATAAAACATTCTTAGAGTTGTAATTTCGGAACTATTTTGAAATGTCTTATAAAATTACCATTTCATTTTTTTCTTTTTTATAGACACCAGTATCAGTGAAATAGAAGAGTTTTTCCGTGCATTATTATTGCGTGCAGACATAGCAATTATTCTGATAAACCAAAATGTAAGTGGATTCTTACCTTTCTTTCTTTACCTCTTATGCTTGATAAAACTGTCTAACATACGGATTACTTTATTCTCAACAAAGGAAATCTGATATTTCAAATGAATTTTATTTTTAATGGATTAGTTGAAAGAAGGTTTGTATTTATAGCCTTTTTAACACTCCTAGAAGGAAATGAGAAAGTTATCCTAAGACCAGGGGCCTTGCCCAAATATTTGCAATAGTGTGAACACTGCTAAAGGGACCCATGAATTAAGTGGTAGTGGTAAATGAGGTAAGGGATTAACTTCATCAGTCAAGAAGCTACACAGTCATCCACATATATATATTCTGATGCTGGAAACATGTTTCATTCATCATCCTTAAAGACCCTTATTCAGGAACCTTTTGACCAGGATGGGCTACTTGACCTGAAGAATATTCTAACTGGACACCACCTGAAGGTCATGCACTGTTTATTTTGATATGAGGTCACCGTGTTGCACACATATGGTTGTGATGCATGTGCCTGGTGTACCCTTATCAAACAGATAGTCATGATGGCATGCATTGCCCTCTCAATAATAATAATAATAATATCACAAAACTAGCAATTTTGACGTGATGAAATTAGTTGATACCATTGACCAGTATTTGACAGGTACTTTGTTTTATTGACCCTGGAGGGATGGAAGGCAAGAGGTTGACTCCAATGGAATTTGAACTCAGACTGTAAAGTTAGGACTACCACTAAGCATTTCATCTGATGCTCAATCGATTCTTCCAGCTTGTCACCTTAATAATAAGAATTTCAAAGTTTGGCACAGGCCCTGCAGTTTTGAAGGGAGGGGAGGGGAAGCCGTTTACATTGACACTTCTCTTCTCCCATCTCTTCCCCACTACTCAACTGGTACTTACTTTATCAACCCCAAAAGGATGAAAAGCAAAGTCAACTTTGGTAGAATTTGAACTCAGAGTGTAATGACTGATGAAATGCCACTAAGCATTTTGTCTGGTGTGCTAACAATTCTGCCACTTTGCCACCTTAATAATTGTTTGTTTATAGTTTCAGCTTAGAGCTGCGGCCATGCTGATGCACCGCCGTGTAAGAGTACACCAACACATTGCAACCTCTGGTTTCAAGTGTGGAAGCAAGGATTAGAATTGAAGGGGTCTTTAGAGTCAACCTAGCTAAAACCAAAGTCCTAATAGGTAGGAAGGCAGACAAACCACAAATCCCTTCAGGTAGATGGCCCTACTCGATCTGTAGAAAAGGCATAGGTAGAAACTCCATAAGATGTACCCAGTGTAAGCTATGGACACATAAGAGGTGCAGCAATATCAAAGGAAGGCTAACTGGGAAGATAGTTTTTGAATGTGGCAAATGCTCAGGTGCTATAAACACTGAAAATGTGCAGAAAACAGCTTCTGTTACATTCCAGGTAGACAAACTACAAGTAGTTGATAGCTTCTGTTACCTAGCAGACCAAGTCAGTAGCGGGGGTGGATGCTCTGAAAGTGTAGCTGCTAGAATAAGAATAGCCTGGGCAAAGTTTAGAGAGCTCCTACCTCTGCTGGGGACAAAGGGCCTCTCGCTCAGAGTAAAAGGTAGACTGTATGACGCATGTGTACGAACAGCTATGTTACATGGCAGTGAAACATGGGCCGTGACTGCTAAGGACATGTAAGCGCCCTGAGAAAAAAGTTGGACTTAAGAAGTGTCGCACTCTAGCAGTAGAGCGAACCTGTGGAAGAGGTACACCCAGGAAGATCTAGGATGAGGTGGTGATGCACGACCTTTGAATATTGGTCCTCACCGAGGAATTGACAAGATATACTGTGCTTGAGAAGACCCGGCAAACCAAGTGTGACCTTAACTGTGGCCTATGCCAGTGCAGCAATAAACTGTGCTTGTGAAGACCTGTTGAGGCAAGTGAAATTGTTGTCGTGGCCGATGACAGTACCGCCTGATTAGCACCCGTACCAGTTGCACGTCAAAAGCACTATTCAAGCATGATCATTTCCTGACTGGCTCCCATATTGGTGGCACATACAAAGCACCATCCAAACGTGGTCGATGCCAGTACCGCCTGACTGACGCTCGTGCCGGTGGCATGTAAAAAGCACCCACCACACTCTCTGAGTGGTTGGCGTTAGGAAGGGTATCCAGCTGTAGAAACTTTGCCAGATTGGATTGGAGCCTGGTACAGCCTTCTGGCTTGCCAGCCCTCATCAAACCGTCCAACCCATGCCAGCATGGAAAGTGGACGTTAAATAACGATGATGAGGAAAAAAGATTTTTTAAAATTTTTCGAAATTTTTTTTTAAATCACAGTTTAAAATATGGACAGTCTGAATGTTTGCCTTAAACCCCAGCAATAGACCATTATGGGGAGAAAGATATTGAAAAACATCAACACATCACACTGACATACAAACAAAGAGGGTATGAGATGTGCTAAAAAATAACACGTAAATAGCCCTTAAATCAAGTGCCATAAATTTTAATTTTTGGTGGATTTTTGCATATTTATATGAAATCCCATGTGTGGAACATGAATTTGCAAACATTTTCTAACAATTCCAAAAAATAAATTCTGCTGTTTTCTGGGCAAGATTCATTTCCAATTGCATACTTTATGATAAAACAATTAACAAAATGTTGTACATCCAGTTATTATGTTGTTGGAGTGGCATTTTGTAAATTTGGAAGCATTAGGACAAGTAATTTTGCAAGCCCGATATTTCTAATTTTCAGTTCAAACGATGAAAGAAACAATGATGTTACTGAGCCATAATTTGCACTTAAAGCCATTAACCGCAAAATTAAATTTCATTGTTATTCTAGGAATGATGTTAAATATCTACCAATAAATAGAATTGGTATTTTCTGCAAGTCATGCTGTCTCAATAAACCTGATATATCGCAACAGAAAATAGTTTCAAACGACATTCCTCAAAAGAAGCTTGCTATATAAAATTATTACTTGCTACAGTCAAAAGTAATGATATTTTATGTGGATATATCTGCTTCCTGCAGGCGTGACTGTGTGGGAAAAAAGTTTGCTTCTCAACCATGTTTCTGGGTTCAGTTCTACTGCATGGCAGTGGTTTTGGTGGAAGGAAACTGAAAAGAAGCCTGTTGTATATATGTGTGTGTGCATGTCTTCATGTCTGAGTTTGTCTCCCCACTACCTCTTGACAAGCAGTGTTAGTGTGTTTACATCTCAGTAAGTTAGTGGGTTTGCAAAAGAGACCATTAAAGTAAGTACCAGGCTTAAAAAAAAAGTTCTGAAGTCGATTCATTTGACTAGATTTCTTCAAGTTATTGCCCCAGCATGGCCGCAAAAAATGACTGAAATAAATTAAAGATAAAGAGATTAAATAAATCATTTTGTTCCACCAATATGATAACCCTAACCACCTTCACTCGGTCGGTTTTGGATTAGTGAACTATGGCTTGTGCTATTCCTCAAGGTAAATTTTTTAAAATTTCACTCTTCTTTCTCCAAGATGCTATAAATGATTTCCTTTTACCATTGAAAAGTTTAGTAGGTACACATAATTTTGTCCCCTTCAATACACTTCTCCATCCTTTCCAACTTGAAAAAAAGTAACTGGAGTATAAAATGCGGAAAAACATGTTGCATTTTTTGGTCATTTAATTACCTAAAGCAAAAGCATAATTAGTTGTGTTTATTTATTTTTTTTTTGGTACAGATTGCTGAATTAATCCGTCATGCTATTGATTCGCACACTTTACCAATCCCTGCTGTCCTAGAAATTCCAAGTAAAGATCACCCCTATGACCCTAGTAAAGATTCTATTCTTAGAAGAGCCAAGGTAAGAGCCTGTTTTTTTTTTTAAGTCTGCAATAGTTTTATTGCATAGACACATATATTATTATTTTTCTCTTTTTTTCAATTTAATACATTTAAACAAGGGGAAAGGTGTAGGGCATAAGGTCAAGAATATGTGACTTAAGTCTTCAATTGATCTGTCTCCAAAATTTTTGTGTGTCTTTGTTTTTAGATCAGGTATAGACAACCTTTCTTGAGAACTGGACCCTATGAAACATGGCTCATCAGGTGAGCCACACTGCTAAAAAAAAAAATTAAAATGTAATTTTTTGTTGGCATGCCATTCAGACAGTCTCATGGCCCATATGCGGTTTACAGGTCGGAGTTTGTGCGTGACTGATTTAGACTGTATCGATCAGTAGCTGCCGGGGTTTAGCCAAAGTATTTGATCCATAACAAGTTTTGTGCATGAGAAGATACGATCTCAGCACTTGTAATCTGTAAAACAATTTTTCAGCTAACAGCTTTATGACAAACTGTATCAATAAGGATATTCCTGATTACTTGAATAACTGAGTGAAATAGTTTTATCAGTCTGTACATCTTTATAAATTTCCTTTTTCGCCATTCAATTTGCCTGCATAGCAAGCCTTCAAGATCACTTTTACAATGGATACAAGTTCAATCCCTGATGTAGGTATTTATGTTCTTAGCAAGATAGACTGTATATCTTTTGATAAGAACAGGATTTGGATGATTGTATCTTCTTCCATTACTGCATTATCATTGACAAAGAGGCTTACCTCTCAAAGAAGATACTGCAAAGCAATTGAATGCTGTAAACTGGCTATGCAGTGGCATTTGTAAGAGATTCATTATTTGACAATACTGTGTTTCATTCTTCCTACTGTAGACTGGCAGCCTATCTATGGAGAAATTGTTCTTTCATCTAATAAACACCAGGTTAGTGGACAGTAGGGATTCTAAGAGGCAGCAGACATACCTGTTTAACTGCTGCTTTCACTGTCATACATAATCTACTTTGTATTAAAACATAATAGAATATATATGGCACTTCATTGTTTACGACAGTGAGGGTTCCAGTTGATCCGATCAACAGAGCAGCCTGCTTGTGAAATTAACATGCAAGTGGCTGAGCACTCCACAGACAGATGTACTCTTATCATAGTTCTCAGAGAGATTCAGTGTGACACAGTGTATGACAAGGCTGGCCCTTTGAAATATAGGTTCTACTCATCTTTACCAGCTAAGTGGATTGGAGCAACATGAAATAAAGTGTATTGCTCAAGGACACAACACGTTGCCGGGAATTGAACTCGTGACCTTATGATTGTGAGCCAAATACCTTAACCACTACACCACACTAGGATTTAGAAGTCTTGTCATTTCAGACAAGTAGTAAATTATAAGATATTGCTCTAATACCTTATTCCTTTTCTTCATTTTACATTTAATTTCTTCCTTTTTTTTTTTTCTTTTTTTTTCCAGGGTATGTTTTCTGCTGAAGAATTCCGATGATACCAATAATTTTGATCTTGTTACCTTGAGCTACTGTGGTGCTTTACATTCAAAGGGTTATATTTCCTTCACTATGGCATCCTTTAAAGTTCTACATTCCTGAAAGATTGGCTATGAAGATTTGATATTGAAATTTCATTCCTTAGATTAGTTACTGGTGTCACCATTGGATACGTTGAAGGAATAATAATAATTATGACATTAATCAAGATGAAAGATAAATATCAAATTGTTGGTTTATTGTTCATCACAAATTGAATATTTTCTTGTTTATGTTATTTCTTTTTTGAGTCATTTTTTGTTTTTCTTTTTGAGGTATTTTTATAATTTGTTATTTTTTCCTGAAAATAAAACACAACTTTGCCACTCCTAGATGAGATATAGACTTATCAAAGTAATGTCAATGTTTTGTTTGTATTTCTCTGTTTGTGTACATAGACCTGTAACAGTATTGGTCTGAATCAAATAGATATTCAGACTGTTTTGTACTTTGGTGCAGTAACTGCACTATATAGTGTTGTGAAGATTTAATAAATATTGGAGAAAAATAAGTTTAATTCTTTGATTATTTTACATTGAATAAGAGCAGTGGCTTGGCAGAATCATAAGAGTGTCAACAAAAATGACTCCTACTGTTTCTTTCAGGGTCAATAAAATTATAATAGCAGTCAAGTGCAGGGGTTGGTGCAATCAACTAGCACCCTCTCATCAAAATTACTAGCCTTGTGCCAAAATTAGAAACACCTAGTATGCACTGAATATCTCTTCCTTACCTTTATCTTTTATGGGTGGAGATTTGTGTAGGCAGCTGAGTCTTTAATATTTTACAAATCATTAAAGCGGTGAGCTGGTTGAATTGTTAGCATGCTGGACAAAATGCTTTATGTTCTGTGTTTAAATTTCACTGAGCAGGGTCGATAAAATAAGTACCAGTTGAACTTTGGGTCAATCTAACTGACTTACCCACTCTTTGGAACTTGCTGGCCTTGTGCCAAAATTTGAAACCAATATTATATAGATCAGCGCATAAAGTTTGTGTAATGTTTGCAGGCTGTAGGTACTGTTTTGCTTATGAATTCTGCCAATTGCAAGTTTTCTTTTCAGGTACACGACACTGCTTTTCCCCTTACCAGGCTACAGGCCCACACCCCCAACACCCACATTGTTAGGATTGGCACTCTCAACATTGGCACGCTGAAAGGTAGATCTGGTGAAATTGTTGAGATACTTGAACGGAGACGCATAGATATGTGCTGCATCCAGGAAGTAAGATGGAGAGGAGGTTCTGCGAGGTTCCTCACAGGCAAAGAACACAGGTACAAGATTTTCTGGGCAGGGAACACTGACGGGGTCGGGGGCGTAGGAATACTTCTAGCAGAGAAATGGGTGGATAAGGTAATCGAGGTCGTTAGAGTAAGTGACAGAGTACTTAAGATCAGACTAGTGCTTCACCATAGGTTAGCTACTGTCATCTCAGCCTATGCCCCTCAACCGGGGCTCCCGGATGGGCTGAAAGACCAATTCTATGACACCCTCTTGCAAACTACCTCGTCGACGAGTGACAGGGACCTTCTCTTTGTGGCTGGAGATTTCAATGGTCATGTCGGACGTCGTGCTCGAGGCTTCCATGGCATACATGGAGGCTATGGCTTCGGTTCCCTCAACGAGGAGGGAACCAGACTGCTGGAGTTCTGTGATGCAACCGATCTTATGGTCTGCAATACCAACTTCAGGAAGCCTGCCAGTCACCTAGTCACCTACCGATCTGGCAGACACTCTAGCCAAATCGACTACATCCTCGCCAGAAATAGGGAAAGAGGGCAGCTTATAAATGCCAAAACCTTCCCTGGTGAAGAATGTACCCCACAACATAGTTTAGTAGTTAGCGACTTCGGGATCAAGGCAAAATGGGTGCCCAGAAGCAGACCGGCTTGGAGGAGAAGGGTGTGGAAGCTTAAAGACCCTGCAAATGGACAGAGACTTAGAGACAAGTTACTTGAAGCATTTGACGAAATAGAAGGGGATATAGCATCATACAACATGGAAGACAATTGGAGATTTCTGCGGGACAACCTGTTGAGAGCCACCGACCAGATCTGTGGGTGGTGTAAGGTCCCCTCTCGACCCAGAGTAACGTGGTGGTGGAACAAGGAGGTAGACAGGGCTATTAGACAAAAGAAACAGGCTTGGAAGGACTGGAAGAACGGTGGTAGCAGGGAATTGTACCAATCTGCCAGAAGGGAGGCTAGGCGACAGGTTTATTTAGCCAGAGGGGAAGCAGATAAGAAAAGATTTGCCAATGTTCTGCGCCGTGAGGACCAAAGACTCGAGGTATTTCGTGTTGCAAGACGGTGTAGGAGAGAGAATAGTGATGTCGTAGGAGAGAAATGTGTTCGCATGGATGATGGTACGCTTGCACTAAATGAGGCTGCAAAGAAAGAGGTCTGGAGATGCCACTACGATAGATTGCTTAATAAAGAGAATGAATGGGAGAAAGAGAGCCTAACGTATGTCGACCCAACAGAGGGACCAGCTATCCGAGTTGATAGTACCAGAGTAGATAAAGCAATTAAGAGTATGAAGACAGGGAAAGCCCCCGGCCCATCAGGAATCACTGCAGAGATGCTCAAAATATCTGGCAGTGTCGGCTATAGCCTAGTCACCCGTATTGTTAACCAGGTGATACACGAAGGTGTAATACCCAATGACTGGTGTAGCAGCACCATAGTCAACTGCTACAAAGGTAAAGGTGACGCTTTAGATACAAATAACTACAGAGGCATCAAGCTGTTAGATCAGGTTATGAAAGTTACGGAGAGGGTCATAGCCCAACTAATTAGGGAGCAAATCAATTTAGATGAGATGCAGTTTGGGTTCGTGCCAGGTAAAAGCACTACTGATGCCATATTTCTAGTAAGACAGCTGCAGGAGAAATACCTAGCCAAGGATAAACCTCTGTACCTGGCTTTCATTGACATGGAGAAAGCTTTTAACAGGGTCCCCCGCTCCCTTATCTGGTGGTCAATGAGGAAACTAGGGATGGTTCCAGAAATTATTTCGAAGATTTGTTCCACATCTCAACAAACAATGAATTTTTCTGTGTGCAAATCTTTGAGAAATGTAATATGTGATAATATAGAATGGTAAGTTGTAATATTAAGTTTTGGAGCTAAATAATATTTAATCATAAGGGTTTGTATAAAAGTAACTTTTTTTATAAATATATATTTTTTTTTTTTTGTCACCCCCAAATGCTTTATCTTCTTTAGAATGGTGACGCCAAAGTGTTGGATATATGGATTGGTTCAGAAGTATTGCTGTCGCTTTTTTTTAATATTTCCATTTATTACAAAGAGATTTTCTAACAAGGTCTAAGAGTTTCCGAAAAATACTAAAAATCCATTCTTTTGAACCTCCCTGTGTATGTATGTATGTGTTGTACTCACAATCACACAAACATGTATATATACATACATAGATGCATACATACAAACACACACACATATATATATATATGCATGCACATACATATATGTGCGTATGTATATATATATATATATGTGTCTGTGTATATAAATATGTGCACATATGTATGTGTGTGTATATATATATATATGTACATTGTACACAGTCATACAAACGTATATATACATAGATAGATGCATACATACAAACATACACATACATATATATGTGTATGTATGTATAAATATGTGCATGTGTGTGTATATATATATATATATGTACATACGTGTGTATGTGTATAAATAAATCGATAAATAGGGTAAGATAAATGTATAGCCTTCCCCCACCCCCACCCCATAGAGAGTCAAAGGTGAACAGGTTTCATGAGAATTAAACCCTGCAACTCTCATCTACCAAACAACCATTTTACTAATTACAGCAAAGAGATTCTGAACAAATTAATCTTGCAATTAGCACCTACAGACATTTCAACGATAAATTTGTAATTGGTAAAACAAGTGTATGACCTGCAACACTTGTGGTTCAACTCCCTCGAGGGGCCTGTTTGTCTCTTTCTCTCTCTTATTCTCTGGTCATTAATGTGTAAAGCATTCAATTTCAAACCCTCTACTGTACATGATACCACTGATATATATATATATATATATATATATATATATATATATATATATATATATATATATATATGATTTACAGGTGACTTGTATGTTATATATGTATATATTGCTTGGTAATACAAACAGGAAAATAGAATACAAAACATGAGTGGTCTTTTATTCATTTATTTGTTTCAGTCATTTGACTGTGGCCATGCTAGAGCACCACCTTCAGTTGAACAAATCGACACCAGGACTTATTCTTTGTGAGCCTAGTACTTATTCTGCCGGTCTCTTTTTGCCAAACCGCTAAGTTATGGGGATGTAAGCACACCGACATCAGTTGTGAAGCGATGGTGGGGAGACAAACACAGACACATATATACATGACAGGCTTCTTTCAGTTTCCGTCTACCAAATCCACTCACAAGGCTTTGGTCGGCCTGAGGCTATAGTAGAAGACACTTGCCCAAGGTGCCACACATATATGTATCTATATATATTTAATTTAATTCACAGAAGTGACTTTCAAGCTGAGAGTTGCATGTGTAGGCATTATCCGTAATCTACTCCCAAAACACTTCAGTAGCTCTACTTTGAATCATCTGCAAACTTATATGTTCAATGATCAATTAAGTGCAACGACCTCCATAATAACCAGTCTTCAATTTGATTTTCCGTTCCTAAGTTAACCGAAAACATAGATTGCCGTGGTACTCTTAAACCTTCTCGGTAGTTCAATTATTTGGTGAAAAAATACTACCAAAACAACGTAAACCGTCCAAAGGACGGGTGCGTTAGCTAGTATATATATAGATATATACATATATCACAACAATCGTTTCGGCTGCATTCTGCACTGCTCCCTAGTGGCTGGGGAACGATGTAATGACATCAGATGCATCTCGCAGCGCAGGGACCTTCATCAGGTGACATAACAGGCTTCAAAAGTTATAAGATTTACGTTTGACTCAAAGCTAGATGGTGGTATTATGGTGTGTTGCTGGTAGTTCACACACATTGGTGAAGCAAAGTTACTGGTGGTTCGTATACAGGAAGCGATTGATAAAAAAATACGAAGAATGTAATGTAAAGGGAAGAGGTGTTAATGATATTGGATTGAACAACCCTAAAGCGTATGGAGACCTTTGCAGGCTGGTTATGGAGTCAAGCGTGACAGCGTGCTCAAGAATTTGGTGGGAGTGTGATTCTCGTCTTTAATCTTGATGGCTGCTTAATTGCCCTATGGCCCATATCAATATCAGAACATACGCCGGCCCACAATCATTTCGTATATACTCAACTTTGAGTTATCTTCAAAACTCTCCCTCCTCCTCACCCTGAAAGAAGCTGCCCACTTTTGCACTGTTGATAAAGCTGGAGTGTCAACAACCACGTCGACATGAAGGTTCTTGGGGGTTAAGCCATTTTTCTACAGTTACACGATAACACCACGATGCTAAATTTTGCCCATTTTCAAGAGACGTCGCTACTAGTTACTTCTAAAATCTTCTTTGAAGAGTCAGATGTCAGTTTACCCGGGACGAAACAATCCAGTTACTAATAAGAAGAGTTGCAATTAAAGCATGCAAGATTTCATTGCTCTCGCATCACTCGTTCGTAGGCAGCCAATGAACTTTTCAGCCCACCCTGCATGCATGCATGTATGAACGTATGCATACAAGAAGTGGCAGCAAGAATATATATTCACCAGGGAATCTAGTGTATACTCAGCTACAGTGGGTAGTGTATAATATCCGATTGTTCGTTGAATACGTAATCATTATAATATATATTTCATGTGATTTGTCTCCAGTTTCTGCTCTGCTCAGTGAATGCCAGATAAGCCTTCCTGTCAACGACACAGAACGATCATATTTATTAATTATTCATAGCTTTTTAAATCGTATTATTTCATCAATATGAAAGCAGTTAAGTTTTCCCAAGATTTCTTTAACATCGCTAAGGTTGTGGCTATTCAATAAATATAGATTGCAGAGTCATCAATCCGGGGCAGTATTTGGTTGAAGTAATCTGATACAGTGAAGTAATATTTTTCTTGTGCATGACTGCGTGTACATATGTGGACATTTTGTACGTGCATGCGTTCGCGGGGCAGTGCGTGTGTTAGTGAATATTGAGCAGTGACTGCAATGCACAACATTCGCGCGCGCGCGCACACATATATATATACACACACATATGCATATAAATACTCATACACATTCATTCAGGTATATATGCATATACGCACTCATATACATACATACATACATATATATTAATATATATATATATATATATATATATATATATATATATATATATATATATGTGTGTGTGTGTGTGTGTGTATATACATGTGTGTGTGTGTGTTAGATAAATATATTCATGGCCGGTCTATGGGGTTCGCCAGGGTTTCACGTCCATAAAGCGCTTAGTTTTACGGCGTTTCTTCAGACCCTAATGGCCGGTGGCCTATAACCTTTCGTCAAAGTGGGGGAAAGGAAAGACCTCGTAGCTACTTGTTGAATGCACGGACAAAGAAGGGCTAAGTGCAAGAGATTGTCCCCTTTAGACCGCTATCCGTAGTCGACGTGGTTGATTTGTGGGTTACAGGATTTCAGCAGGAATCCGCTGAAGCGTAAGCAGAGTCCGAAGACTTCTGCCCTGGAATTTAAGATGTTCCTCGGGTTTCCAAGCAGCGCCTCTCCAGCCACAGGTTCTCGTTCAGGATACTGGAGAGACGATACGTCATGTCCTTGTACAAGTCATGCGTGGCGCATGGAGGACAAAGGGACTCCACGCGTAATCTCATGGACGATCCTAGAAGAACCAGACGACTACATCAAACCTTTGTCCGTGCATTCAACAAATAGCTGCGAGGTCTTTCCTTTCCCCCACTTTGACGAAAGGTTAAAGGCCGCAGGTCATTAGGGTCCGAAGAAACGCCGTAAAGCTAAGCGCTTTATGGACGTGAGCTCCTGGCGAACCCCATAGACCGGCCATGAATATCTTTAATTATTCTACTACTCTATACTTTAGAGCGTGTTTCTTTTTTGTATTTATGATTTTCTGATTTACTGACTATACATACATACATACATACATTCATGCATACATACATATATATATGTATGTATACACGCACATGCACGCATACATATTCATACACATACAAATTCATATATACAACGCTGCGCGCGCGCGCACGCACACACACACGTACACACACACACACGCACGCACACACATACACACACACACACACACACGTGCACTCAGGAAGTGTGACAAGAAATTAGCTTCTCAACAATATGGTTCCGGGTTCAGTCCCACTGCGTGGCACATTGAGCAAGTGTTATCTACTATAGCCCCGTGCCGACCAAAGTCTTCCGAGTGAATTTGGTAAACAAATGGAAACTGAAAGAAGTTTGTCGTATATATATATATATATATATATATATATATATATATATATATATATATATATATTACAGTGCAGTGCAAAAGTCTTCAGCCACTTTAAACTATTGCAAATTTCTACTAATTGTCAATTTATAAGTGGATGTTTCGTATTGCGTTTTTCACAGAAGAAACATTGGTCCTGTTGGAGCCATTTCCATACCTAATCATTATATTTTGTAGTAGAAGTTCTGAATGAGAGAGGAAGATGTGAGATGAGTCCCAAAAATGGCCGTGTAAAAGTTGTTGGCCACCTCACATCAACCAATCACGATAGGGTGTTTTAAAATAGAAAAATGTCAATAATGAAGATTTATTACATAATGTTCATTTCCAATCTATTAATGAAGATTGATTACATAATGTTCATTTCCAATCTATTAATGGTATAATGAAAATTTGTAAGACATTCCAGAAATTCTCCATCTGAGATGATTACGTGACTAGATTCACACGCTTGGGTGTATGCATCGACAGTTCAACCAACACACCAATCTATCTGCATCTTTGATGGTATCTGTCAGCGTGGCTGAAAACATGAGATTGAATAGAGTGGGAACAAGGACAAAATCCTACTTGCCCGCCATTTGCGAGAGGGAATGGCTGGGATATTTCGCTGTTGTCTTGGACCCTGGCCAACATGTCATTATAAAGTTATAATATAATGTCAGCGAATGTCCTGGCACATTCGTACTTTAGTCAACTTCAAGGAAAATCTTACGCTGAACCTACCATTAGCATCAATGGGCAAAGATTGAATGCAGTGAATAAGTTTACGTATCTTTGGAGCACACTCTCCAGAAATGTCATTGACGACGAGGCAAATGCCAAACTTGCTAAAGCGAGCGTTGCTATTGACAAACTTCATAAGAATGTGTGGGGAGGAAAGACATCAGCCTAGAAACAAAGATCAAAGCGTATCAAGCCATACTTCTCACATCTCTACTCTTTGATTAAACGTCATGCAAAGAAACTGAGCCATTTCCATGCCGCCTGCCTTAGAACTCTTCTTGGTATAAATAGCAAAACAAAATCCCAGACACTGAAGCACTCAAACGTTTTTGTTTGCCCAGCATCTACACCATCCTGACACGAGTGTTGCTTTGCAAGGTAGGTCATGTAAATTCGCATTCCAGACCACCAGCTCCCGAAGGCATTATTATATGCCGAATTCCAACAAGGTAAAGAGCTCCCGGAGGGGGGGGGGGGTCAGAAAAAGTGCTTCGAGGATATTATGTGTCTCTGAGGGTCTTCATCAACGGTTGTGTCGCATGGGAACAGATGGCTAAGGACAGAAGCAAGCGACGATCATCTGGCCGCAAAGCATGCAAGCCTGCGAGGCCACAGGATTGCTCCAGCTGAGCAACGTAGGCAGGACAGGAAAACCAGTAACACCAAATCTCCAACTACGATCATCATTCCCTGTCCACGTAATCAGAGACACTCTTGGGTGAAGTTTGGCCTGATCAGTCACCAATTCACCAACAGAAACCAACCCCAGCTCTGCTCCTCGTCGCTCTATGTATGTATGTATGTATGTATGTATGTGTGTATGTATGTATGAAAGGTGTATGTATGTATGTATGAAAGGTGTATGTATGTATTTACTTTTCGAAACGATTAAAACGAAGAGATGTGATGATAAAAGACTTTATAAAGCTGATTTATAAACTTTGTTATCTGCCAATCGTTAGTCACAGAAAGATGGGTGGATATGATTACGACAGGTATTTCGATTAACCAAATATATATCATAGGAACAATAAAGAAATCAATACCGAACATTCTTTTAATCTCTCCTGGTTGCTTGCTTTTCTTTTATTCTGTATTCATTTTTGCCTCATATTTCCAATTCTGTTTTGTCGTCTGGTATCGTTGTTACGTCATCAACAGAATCACATTTCTGTTGCCACGGCTCTTCTCTTCCGTTTTTTTTGTTTTTGTCCTTGTTCATCATCATCATCTTCTGCTTCAACCTCCGTCTTCCCTCTTCCCTTTTCTCCTACCTTCCTCCTCTTATTTCTCCCCCGCCCCACCATCACCACCACCGTTGCCGCGTTCGGGGGATTCTCCTCTTCTAATTTTGCTTTTTTATTTTTGCGTCCATCATCCCCGTTCCCTCCTCCTCTTCCTCCTCCTCCCCGTCACCACCACTACAACCATCATCATCACCATCATCCCCGTCACTGTCGTCATCATCATCATCACCGCTACCATCATCATCATCATCATCATCATCGGCGGCGGCGGCGGCGGCGTCATGGCCGTCGTCGTCGTCGTTGTCATCACGATCTAGCTTATTCAGAATTCTTCCAAATATTTTCTTCATATTCTGAAATACCGTTTCTTCCCCTTCTGAAATCTCCTCCTCCTCCCCCTCCTCCTCCTTCTCCTCCTCACTTCCTGTGTGCATTTAATGTAAAGCAAAACGAAATGCTTCCTTGCCAACAGCCGCCAGTTTGTTTAGTGTTAAGGAGGAGGCCGGGTCTGAATCAAACCCAGGGGCCATGTTGTTGGTGAATTACGGAGATTCTTCTAAGGAATTGAACCCAGTATGGCAGGCCAACAAAATAGGCGTTAGTTCTTCGAAGTAGACACTGCTTACAAAAGTGAATTGTCTCTCCTGGAATTCTTCTTTAGGCTCTTGGGTAGACTTGGGTGTTGAGACACACAAGCGGCAAAGTTCAATGCGTTTGCTCGACTTGTTAGAAAACATAGCCAAATATCCCTCAAATCTTACTGTCTAAGGAAACAAAAGAGCGCATAAAATAAAGTAATAGTTTTATGTGTAGGTAGAGTGTTCAACACACGACTGTGAGGTGGTGGGTTCGATTCTCACTCCAGGTGGCACGTCGTTTACTTTAACACGGCAGCTCATTTACCTTGCACCAGTCATCTCAGCTGAAAGCGTGAATCGTCATCATCATCATCAGCAGCAGCAGCAGCAGCAGCAGTAGCAACATAGAGGGATTGATTAACCCTTGCGACGGACTGGCATTTGGATTATTGAGAATTCTTGGACTGGGATCAAACCCGACAAGCCGCTAGTTCTCCCGCCGTAGAACATTGGCAAACTTTTTCCCTTCTACTTTTTCCCTGATTAAATATACCTGTCTCCTAACTTCCCTTCTAACTACCCGATAAAGTGCTCTGCTACCACCACTATTCCCGTCCTTACACGCCTGTTTCTTTGCTCTAATGGCCTTCTCATCAACACTGTTCTATCACCATGTCACCCTAGGTCTGGTTGGGACTTTGCACTAGCTATAAATTTGGTCGGTAGCTCTCAGTAAGTTGCCCTTTATGTTACACGTCTGTAACTCCTTGTCAAATGCTTCAATTAGGATGTCTCAAAGGATCCTTAAACTTTCAAATCTTTCTTTTCTAAACTGGTCTGTTTCTTGGAATCCTTCTAACCTGAAATCTGAAGTCGCTAATGACTAATCTATGTTAAGGGCTACGTTCTTCAGTCAGGAAAGTCTTTGCATTTCTCCGCAACAATTATTCCCTCTTTCTGATGAGAATGTATTCAATCTGCCTAGCATGGTCACCAGATTGATAGGTTATCAGGTGAGTGGCTGGCTTCTTGAAGGTGGTGTTGGGAATCATTAGGCTTAGTGGTTAATGCATTCGGCTAACGATCGCAAGGTCGTGAGTTCGATTCCCGGGGCGCGTTGTGTCCTTGAGCAAGACACTTTATTTCACGTTGCTCTATTCCACTCACCTGGCAAAAATGAGTTGTACCTGTAATTCCAAGGGCCAGTTTTGTCACAGTCTGTGTCATGCTGAATTTCACGTAGAACTACGTTTAGGGTACGCGTGCCTGTGGAGTGCTCAGTCATTTGCACTTTAATTTCACGAGCAGGCTGTTCCGTTGATCTGGAACGCTCGTCGTCGTAACCGACGGAATACTAGTTCTTTTATCAACCTGATCTTTCCAACCTGATCATCGTTACTTCATTCCACTGCATCAACTTCTAGTAGCAAAAGAATACCAGTCAAATGAATCTGTTCTTATAACCGTTAATGTGTAATCAGATCAGCACTAGAGACTCCATCTTCATAAAGCGCGGTTCGATATAAATCAGTCTTGCAGAGATTATTCCTCTCAAGCTATTCAATATATTTGGAAATTCTTGAGAGAAGAAATAAAGACAGGTCAGTTGAGAATTAAACAAGTCATCCAACAATTGTTGGTGCTGTGATTCTTGTTGTTGTTGCTGTTCACATTACGGCTGCTGCTGCTGCTGTCATTTCTGTTTTAGACCCTGTAAATACTTGAGTGAGATAATCATAACCGTCTTCTCTTTTCATATATCAAAGTTTATGTTGTTCAATGTGGACTTCTGTATGTGTGATTTGGGAGAAATTTTGCTGCTATTTCTAGTAGGCCGCGTACAGCATCCTTCAAGATTATGAATTTATGATAAAGTATTCGTTGTGAAAGAAAAGAACCAAAATAAATTGAATCTATCAGTGTTTGGTGTATTTTAATAGAGCCAAAATTACTCTATGATGTTCTCAGTCTTATTGTTATTCCATAGATTTTCTTATTGTTATTCCATAGATTTTCTTATTGTTATTCCATAGATTTTCTTATTGTTATTCCATAGATTTTCTTATTGTTATTCCATAGATTTTCTTATTGTTATTCCATAGATTTTCTTATTGTTATTCCATAGATTTTCTTATTGTTATTCCATAGATTTTCTTATTGTTATTCCATAGATTTTCTTATTGTTATTCCATAGATTTTCTTATTGTTATTCCATAGATTTTCTTATTGTTATTCCATAGATTTTCTTATTGTTATTCCATAGATTTTCTTATTGTTATTCCATAGATTTTCTTATTGTTATTCCATAGATTTTCTTATTGTTATTCCATAGATTTTCTTATTGTTATTCCATAGATTTTCTTATTGTTATTCCATAGATTTTCTTATTGTTATTCCATAGATTTTCTTATTGTTATTCCATAGATTTTCTTATTGTTATTCCATAGATTTTCTTATTGTTATTCCATAGATTTTCTTATTGTTATTCCATAGATTTTCTTATTGTTATTCCATAGATTTTCTTATTGTTATTCCATAGATTTTCTTATTGTTATTCCATAGATTTTCTTATTGTTATTCCATAGATTTTCTTATTGTTATTCCATAGATTTTCTTATTGTTATTCCATAGATTTTCTTATTGTTATTCCATAGATTTTCTTATTGTTATTCCATAGATTTTCTTATTGTTATTCCATAGATTTTCTTATTGTTATTCCATAGATTTTCTTATTGTTATTCCATAGATTTTCTTATTGTTATTCCATAGATTTTCTTATTGTTATTCCATAGATTTTCTTATTGTTATTCCATAGATTTTCTTATTGTTATTCCATAGATTTTCTTATTGTTATTCCATAGATTTTCTTATTGTTATTCCATAGATTTTCTTATTGTTATTCCATAGATTTTCTTATTGTTATTCCATAGATTTTCTTATTGTTATTCCATAGATTTTCTTATTGTTATTCCATAGATTTTCTTATTGTTATTCCATAGATTTTCTTATTGTTATTCCATAGATTTTCTTATTGTTATTCCATAGATTTTCTTATTGTTATTCCATAGATTTTCTTATTGTTATTCCATAGATTTTCTTATTGTTATTCCATAGATTTTCTTATTGTTATTCCATAGATTTTCTTATTGTTATTCCATAGATTTTCTTATTGTTATTCCATAGATTTTCTTATTGTTATTCCATAGATTTTCTTATTGTTATTCCATAGATTTTCTTATTGTTATTCCATAGATTTTCTTATTGTTATTCCATAGATTTTCTTATTGTTATTCCATAGATTTTCTTATTGTTATTCCATAGATTTTCTTATTGTTATTCCATAGATTTTCTTATTGTTATTCCATAGATTTTCTTATTGTTATTCCATAGATTTTCTTATTGTTATTCCATAGATTTTCTTATTGTTATTCCATAGATTTTCTTATTGTTATTCCATAGATTTTCTTATTGTTATTCCATAGATTTTCTTATTGTTATTCCATAGATTTTCTTATTGTTATTCCATAGATTTTCTTATTGTTATTCCATAGATTTTCTTATTGTTATTCCATAGATTTTCTTATTGTTATTCCATAGATTTTCTTATTGTTATTCCATAGATTTTCTTATTGTTATTCCATAGATTTTCTTATTGTTATTCCATAGATTTTCTTATTGTTATTCCATAGATTTTCTTATTGTTATTCCATAGATTTTCTTATTGTTATTCCATAGATTTTCTTATTGTTATTCCATAGATTTTCTTATTGTTATTCCATAGATTTTCTTATTGTTATTCCATAGATTTTCTTATTGTTATTCCATAGATTTTCTTATTGTTATTCCATAGATTTTCTTATTGTTATTCCATAGATTTTCTTATTGTTATTCCATAGATTTTCTTATTGTTATTCCATAGATTTTCTTATTGTTATTCCATAGATTTTCTTATTGTTATTCCATAGATTTTCTTATTGTTATTCCATAGATTTTCTTATTGTTATTCCATAGATTTTCTTATTGTTATTCCATAGATTTTCTTATTGTTATTCCATAGATTTTCTTATTGTTATTCCATAGATTTTCTTATTGTTATTCCATAGATTTTCTTATTGTTATTCCATAGATTTTCTTATTGTTATTCCATAGATTTTCTTATTGTTATTCCATAGATTTTCTTATTGTTATTCCATAGATTTTCTTATTGTTATTCCATAGATTTTCTTATTGTTATTCCATAGATTTTCTTATTGTTATTCCATAGATTTTCTTATTGTTATTCCATAGATTTTCTTATTGTTATTCCATAGATTTTCTTATTGTTATTCCATAGATTTTCTTATTGTTATTCCATAGATTTTCTTATTGTTATTCCATAGATTTTCTTATTGTTATTCCATAGATTTTCTTATTGTTATTCCATAGATTTTCTTATTGTTATTCCATAGATTTTCTTATTGTTATTCCATAGATTTTCTTATTGTTATTCCATAGATTTTCTTATTGTTATTCCATAGATTTTCTTATTGTTATTCCATAGATTTTCTTATTGTTATTCCATAGATTTTCTTATTGTTATTCCATAGATTTTCTTATTGTTATTCCATAGATTTTCTTATTGTTATTCCATAGATTTTCTTATTGTTATTCCATAGATTTTCTTATTGTTATTCCATAGATTTTCTTATTGTTATTCCATAGATTTTCTTATTGTTATTCCATAGATTTTCTTATTGTTATTCCATAGATTTTCTTATTGTTATTCCATAGATTTTCTTATTGTTATTCCATAGATTTTCTTATTGTTATTCCATAGATTTTCTTATTGTTATTCCATAGATTTTCTTATTGTTATTCCATAGATTTTCTTATTGTTATTCCATAGATTTTCTTATTGTTATTCCATAGATTTTCTTATTGTTATTCCATAGATTTTCTTATTGTTATTCCATAGATTTTCTTATTGTTATTCCATAGATTTTCTTATTGTTATTCCATAGATTTTCTTATTGTTATTCCATAGATTTTCTTATTGTTATTCCATAGATTTTCTTATTGTTATTCCATAGATTTTCTTATTGTTATTCCATAGATTTTCTTATTGTTATTCCATAGATTTTCTTATTGTTATTCCATAGATTTTCTTATTGTTATTCCATAGATTTTCTTATTGTTATTCCATAGATTTTCTTATTGTTATTCCATAGATTTTCTTATTGTTATTCCATAGATTTTCTTATTGTTATTCCATAGATTTTCTTATTGTTATTCCATAGATTTTCTTATTGTTATTCCATAGATTTTCTTATTGTTATTCCATAGATTTTCTTATTGTTATTCCATAGATTTTCTTATTGTTATTCCATAGATTTTCTTATTGTTATTCCATAGATTTTCTTATTGTTATTCCATAGATTTTCTTATTGTTATTCCATAGATTTTCTTATTGTTATTCCATAGATTTTCTTATTGTTATTCCATAGATTTTCTTATTGTTATTCCATAGATTTTCTTATTGTTATTCCATAGATTTTCTTATTGTTATTCCATAGATTTTCTTATTGTTATTCCATAGATTTTCTTATTGTTATTCCATAGATTTTCTTATTGTTATTCCATAGATTTTCTTATTGTTATTCCATAGATTTTCTTATTGTTATTCCATAGATTTTCTTATTGTTATTCCATAGATTTTCTTATTGTTATTCCATAGATTTTCTTATTGTTATTCCATAGATTTTCTTATTGTTATTCCATAGATTTTCTTATTGTTATTCCATAGATTTTCTTATTGTTATTCCATAGATTTTCTTATTGTTATTCCATAGATTTTCTTATTGTTATTCCATAGATTTTCTTATTGTTATTCCATAGATTTTCTTATTGTTATTCCATAGATTTTCTTATTGTTATTCCATAGATTTTCTTATTGTTATTCCATAGATTTTCTTATTGTTATTCCATAGATTTTCTTATTGTTATTCCATAGATTTTCTTATTGTTATTCCATAGATTTTCTTATTGTTATTCCATAGATTTTCTTATTGTTATTCCATAGATTTTCTTATTGTTATTCCATAGATTTTCTTATTGTTATTCCATAGATTTTCTTATTGTTATTCCATAGATTTTCTTATTGTTATTCCATAGATTTTCTTATTGTTATTCCATAGATTTTCTTATTGTTATTCCATAGATTTTCTTATTGTTATTCCATAGATTTTCTTATTGTTATTCCATAGATTTTCTTATTGTTATTCCATAGATTTTCTTATTGTTATTCCATAGATTTTCTTATTGTTATTCCATAGATTTTCTTATTGTTATTCCATAGATTTTCTTATTGTTATTCCATAGATTTTCTTATTGTTATTCCATAGATTTTCTTATTGTTATTCCATAGATTTTCTTATTGTTATTCCATAGATTTTCTTATTGTTATTCCATAGATTTTCTTATTGTTATTCCATAGATTTTCTTATTGTTATTCCATAGATTTTCTTATTGTTATTCCATAGATTTTCTTATTGTTATTCCATAGATTTTCTTATTGTTATTCCATAGATTTTCTTATTGTTATTCCATAGATTTTCTTATTGTTATTCCATAGATTTTCTTATTGTTATTCCATAGATTTTCTTATTGTTATTCCATAGATTTTCTTATTGTTATTCCATAGATTTTCTTATTGTTATTCCATAGATTTTCTTATTGTTATTCCATAGATTTTCTTATTGTTATTCCATAGATTTTCTTATTGTTATTCCATAGATTTTCTTATTGTTATTCCATAGATTTTCTTATTGTTATTCCATAGATTTTCTTATTGTTATTCCATAGATTTTCTTATTGTTATTCCATAGATTTTCTTATTGTTATTCCATAGATTTTCTTATTGTTATTCCATAGATTTTCTTATTGTTATTCCATAGATTTTCTTATTGTTATTCCATAGATTTTCTTATTGTTATTCCATAGATTTTCTTATTGTTATTCCATAGATTTTCTTATTGTTATTCCATAGATTTTCTTATTGTTATTCCATAGATTTTCTTATTGTTATTCCATAGATTTTCTTATTGTTATTCCATAGATTTTCTTATTGTTATTCCATAGATTTTCTTATTGTTATTCCATAGATTTTCTTATTGTTATTCCATAGATTTTCTTATTGTTATTCCATAGATTTTCTTATTGTTATTCCATAGATTTTCTTATTGTTATTCCATAGATTTTCTTATTGTTATTCCATAGATTTTCTTATTGTTATTCCATAGATTTTCTTATTGTTATTCCATAGATTTTCTTATTGTTATTCCATAGATTTTCTTATTGTTATTCCATAGATTTTCTTATTGTTATTCCATAGATTTTCTTATTGTTATTCCATAGATTTTCTTATTGTTATTCCATAGATTTTCTTATTGTTATTCCATAGATTTTCTTATTGTTATTCCATAGATTTTCTTATTGTTATTCCATAGATTTTCTTATTGTTATTCCATAGATTTTCTTATTGTTATTCCATAGATTTTCTTATTGTTATTCCATAGATTTTCTTATTGTTATTCCATAGATTTTCTTATTGTTATTCCATAGATTTTCTTATTGTTATTCCATAGATTTTCTTATTGTTATTCCATAGATTTTCTTATTGTTATTCCATAGATTTTCTTATTGTTATTCCATAGATTTTCTTATTGTTATTCCATAGATTTTCTTATTGTTATTCCATAGATTTTCTTATTGTTATTCCATAGATTTTCTTATTGTTATTCCATAGATTTTCTTATTGTTATTCCATAGATTTTCTTATTGTTATTCCATAGATTTTCTTATTGTTATTCCATAGATTTTCTTATTGTTATTCCATAGATTTTCTTATTGTTATTCCATAGATTTTCTTATTGTTATTCCATAGATTTTCTTATTGTTATTCCATAGATTTTCTTATTGTTATTCCATAGATTTTCTTATTGTTATTCCATAGATTTTCTTATTGTTATTCCATAGATTTTCTTATTGTTATTCCATAGATTTTCTTATTGTTATTCCATAGATTTTCTTATTGTTATTCCATAGATTTTCTTATTGTTATTCCATAGATTTTCTTATTGTTATTCCATAGATTTTCTTATTGTTATTCCATAGATTTTCTTATTGTTATTCCATAGATTTTCTTATTGTTATTCCATAGATTTTCTTATTGTTATTCCATAGATTTTCTTATTGTTATTCCATAGATTTTCTTATTGTTATTCCATAGATTTTCTTATTGTTATTCCATAGATTTTCTTATTGTTATTCCATAGATTTTCTTATTGTTATTCCATAGATTTTCTTATTGTTATTCCATAGATTTTCTTATTGTTATTCCATAGATTTTCTTATTGTTATTCCATAGATTTTCTTATTGTTATTCCATAGATTTTCTTATTGTTATTCCATAGATTTTCTTATTGTTATTCCATAGATTTTCTTATTGTTATTCCATAGATTTTCTTATTGTTATTCCATAGATTTTCTTATTGTTATTCCATAGATTTTCTTATTGTTATTCCATAGATTTTCTTATTGTTATTCCATAGATTTTCTTATTGTTATTCCATAGATTTTCTTATTGTTATTCCATAGATTTTCTTATTGTTATTCCATAGATTTTCTTATTGTTATTCCATAGATTTTCTTATTGTTATTCCATAGATTTTCTTATTGTTATTCCATAGATTTTCTTATTGTTATTCCATAGATTTTCTTATTGTTATTCCATAGATTTTCTTATTGTTATTCCATAGATTTTCTTATTGTTATTCCATAGATTTTCTTATTGTTATTCCATAGATTTTCTTATTGTTATTCCATAGATTTTCTTATTGTTATTCCATAGATTTTCTTATTGTTATTCCATAGATTTTCTTATTGTTATTCCATAGATTTTCTTATTGTTATTCCATAGATTTTCTTATTGTTATTCCATAGATTTTCTTATTGTTATTCCATAGATTTTCTTATTGTTATTCCATAGATTTTCTTATTGTTATTCCATAGATTTTCTTATTGTTATTCCATAGATTTTCTTATTGTTATTCCATAGATTTTCTTATTGTTATTCCATAGATTTTCTTATTGTTATTCCATAGATTTTCTTATTGTTATTCCATAGATTTTCTTATTGTTATTCCATAGATTTTCTTATTGTTATTCCATAGATTTTCTTATTGTTATTCCATAGATTTTCTTATTGTTATTCCATAGATTTTCTTATTGTTATTCCATAGATTTTCTTATTGTTATTCCATAGATTTTCTTATTGTTATTCCATAGATTTTCTTATTGTTATTCCATAGATTTTCTTATTGTTATTCCATAGATTTTCTTATTGTTATTCCATAGATTTTCTTATTGTTATTCCATAGATTTTCTTATTGTTATTCCATAGATTTTCTTATTGTTATTCCATAGATTTTCTTATTGTTATTCCATAGATTTTCTTATTGTTATTCCATAGATTTTCTTATTGTTATTCCATAGATTTTCTTATTGTTATTCCATAGATTTTCTTATTGTTATTCCATAGATTTTCTTATTGTTATTCCATAGATTTTCTTATTGTTATTCCATAGATTTTCTTATTGTTATTCCATAGATTTTCTTATTGTTATTCCATAGATTTTCTTATTGTTATTCCATAGATTTTCTTATTGTTATTCCATAGATTTTCTTATTGTTATTCCATAGATTTTCTTATTGTTATTCCATAGATTTTCTTATTGTTATTCCATAGATTTTCTTATTGTTATTCCATAGATTTTCTTATTGTTATTCCATAGATTTTCTTATTGTTATTCCATAGATTTTCTTATTGTTATTCCATAGATTTTCTTATTGTTATTCCATAGATTTTCTTATTGTTATTCCATAGATTTTCTTATTGTTATTCCATAGATTTTCTTATTGTTATTCCATAGATTTTCTTATTGTTATTCCATAGATTTTCTTATTGTTATTCCATAGATTTTCTTATTGTTATTCCATAGATTTTCTTATTGTTATTCCATAGATTTTCTTATTGTTATTCCATAGATTTTCTTATTGTTATTCCATAGATTTTCTTATTGTTATTCCATAGATTTTCTTATTGTTATTCCATAGATTTTCTTATTGTTATTCCATAGATTTTCTTATTGTTATTCCATAGATTTTCTTATTGTTATTCCATAGATTTTCTTATTGTTATTCCATAGATTTTCTTATTGTTATTCCATAGATTTTCTTATTGTTATTCCATAGATTTTCTTATTGTTATTCCATAGATTTTCTTATTGTTATTCCATAGATTTTCTTATTGTTATTCCATAGATTTTCTTATTGTTATTCCATAGATTTTCTTATTGTTATTCCATAGATTTTCTTATTGTTATTCCATAGATTTTCTTATTGTTATTCCATAGATTTTCTTATTGTTATTCCATAGATTTTCTTATTGTTATTCCATAGATTTTCTTATTGTTATTCCATAGATTTTCTTATTGTTATTCCATAGATTTTCTTATTGTTATTCCATAGATTTTCTTATTGTTATTCCATAGATTTTCTTATTGTTATTCCATAGATTTTCTTATTGTTATTCCATAGATTTTCTTATTGTTATTCCATAGATTTTCTTATTGTTATTCCATAGATTTTCTTATTGTTATTCCATAGATTTTCTTATTGTTATTCCATAGATTTTCTTATTGTTATTCCATAGATTTTCTTATTGTTATTCCATAGATTTTCTTATTGTTATTCCATAGATTTTCTTATTGTTATTCCATAGATTTTCTTATTGTTATTCCATAGATTTTCTTATTGTTATTCCATAGATTTTCTTATTGTTATTCCATAGATTTTCTTATTGTTATTCCATAGATTTTCTTATTGTTATTCCATAGATTTTCTTATTGTTATTCCATAGATTTTCTTATTGTTATTCCATAGATTTTCTTATTGTTATTCCATAGATTTTCTTATTGTTATTCCATAGATTTTCTTATTGTTATTCCATAGATTTTCTTATTGTTATTCCATAGATTTTCTTATTGTTATTCCATAGATTTTCTTATTGTTATTCCATAGATTTTCTTATTGTTATTCCATAGATTTTCTTATTGTTATTCCATAGATTTTCTTATTGTTATTCCATAGATTTTCTTATTGTTATTCCATAGATTTTCTTATTGTTATTCCATAGATTTTCTTATTGTTATTCCATAGATTTTCTTATTGTTATTCCATAGATTTTCTTATTGTTATTCCATAGATTTTCTTATTGTTATTCCATAGATTTTCTTATTGTTATTCCATAGATTTTCTTATTGTTATTCCATAGATTTTCTTATTGTTATTCCATAGATTTTCTTATTGTTATTCCATAGATTTTCTTATTGTTATTCCATAGATTTTCTTATTGTTATTCCATAGATTTTCTTATTGTTATTCCATAGATTTTCTTATTGTTATTCCATAGATTTTCTTATTGTTATTCCATAGATTTTCTTATTGTTATTCCATAGATTTTCTTATTGTTATTCCATAGATTTTCTTATTGTTATTCCATAGATTTTCTTATTGTTATTCCATAGATTTTCTTATTGTTATTCCATAGATTTTCTTATTGTTATTCCATAGATTTTCTTATTGTTATTCCATAGATTTTCTTATTGTTATTCCATAGATTTTCTTATTGTTATTCCATAGATTTTCTTATTGTTATTCCATAGATTTTCTTATTGTTATTCCATAGATTTTCTTATTGTTATTCCATAGATTTTCTTATTGTTATTCCATAGATTTTCTTATTGTTATTCCATAGATTTTCTTATTGTTATTCCATAGATTTTCTTATTGTTATTCCATAGATTTTCTTATTGTTATTCCATAGATTTTCTTATTGTTATTCCATAGATTTTCTTATTGTTATTCCATAGATTTTCTTATTGTTATTCCATAGATTTTCTTATTGTTATTCCATAGATTTTCTTATTGTTATTCCATAGATTTTCTTATTGTTATTCCATAGATTTTCTTATTGTTATTCCATAGATTTTCTTATTGTTATTCCATAGATTTTCTTATTGTTATTCCATAGATTTTCTTATTGTTATTCCATAGATTTTCTTATTGTTATTCCATAGATTTTCTTATTGTTATTCCATAGATTTTCTTATTGTTATTCCATAGATTTTCTTATTGTTATTCCATAGATTTTCTTATTGTTATTCCATAGATTTTCTTATTGTTATTCCATAGATTTTCTTATTGTTATTCCATAGATTTTCTTATTGTTATTCCATAGATTTTCTTATTGTTATTCCATAGATTTTCTTATTGTTATTCCATAGATTTTCTTATTGTTATTCCATAGATTTTCTTATTGTTATTCCATAGATTTTCTTATTGTTATTCCATAGATTTTCTTATTGTTATTCCATAGATTTTCTTATTGTTATTCCATAGATTTTCTCCAGAAACAACAATGGCCAGCAACTGTCGTATTTTCTGCTCAAACAGAGCCGACTTGGCGTCTCCAGTACAGAAATCAGCGCAATGGATTAAGGAATCAATCAGTCGATTAAACAATATTAATAAACTATGTTTAAAATATGTAGGTTTGTCATAAAGGGGAAAATAATATCTAAAGTTTTGGCCAAAGAGTGAGGAAATATTTTAAAACAAAAAGGTTGATCCTTTTCAGATTCCATTGGTTAAGAGAATTTGAGTTGCTTTTTGGTTTTTCCATTGCAATAAAACCATCGAAATCCTTCGCTCCACACCCTTCTGTTAGAGAGGATGTTGGTCCATCATAGATAGGTTTTTCTCTCTGTCTCAGGAACTGAACCTGCCACTCTTAGCCAAAACTCTAGAATTTGTCAATACCACAGTGTTGATCTAGTGTTCTTAACAGTAAATTTTGGTCGTCACTAAATGACCGAGGACTTAGCCAGAGATTAGTGGTCTGCACTGCTGTGAACAGGCAGTGTGTGTGTGTGAGAGAGAGAGAGACAGGAGGATAGAACGTAAGGCGAGAGGGTACATAGTAGAGGTGGTACCCTGACTCTTTGGCTGACCCCCCCCCCCCACCGGTTCCCTATTGGTTTGTCTATCTGCAATCTCTAGAATATAAGATAAATGGTCTATAAATATATAAAATATTACGAAAGAAACAAAAGCAGATGGAGAGGAGGGAAAAGGGTTGAGATTCCGAAAGACGCGAAAGGAGAAACTATCAAGAAGAATTCCTTAGAGTTTTCCGTCGGTTTGTATTGCTTTTTTTATTATATTTTCTTTTTCTTTAATGCTTTATTATTTTGTTAATGTTTAATTTTGTCCAAACATAAAATAAAATCAAAATCAGATAAAAAGGAAAGGAATAGTTTGGGTATATTGGTTGTTGAATTGCACGTATGCGTGAGACTACGCATGCGCACAGCGTTACTACAGGGCTCCCTTGCCAGTGCGGAACGCACGGTAATATAAATCTGTTGGAACGCCTGAGGGAGGATGGCCACTGAAAACCACCCACAAGATGTAGCACAAACACACACAAAGAAAAATGAAAGAAATGAAATGTACACTCGTGTGATACATGCATGCAATGTACAAATTGAAGGAATGAAAGAAAAACATGCAATATGGGCAGTAAATGCCACCTAGTAAAAAACAAATGAGACAATGAGAAAACAAATCGTGATGACTACTGTCCAGGAACTGGAATCACGGAATGTGAAAGTCTGAGTGTTTGTTTTTACTGAAAGGAAAGAAAATGTATGAGTGCACAAGTGTGTGTGTGTGAGAAAAAACACAGAACATATTAAAGTGTCTGTAGAGACAAAAATCCAGTTCGTATAAGAGTTACACAAGTTGATTTAGAATGTCTGTACTCAGGAAGTCGTGGTCAGTTGGCAGAGCTATAGTTGAGCGTCGGATGCTAGTTGTGACCGGTTACCTGGTACGGAATATTCTATAAAAGTTACACAAGGAAATTTGGTCTGTTGATCGTGAGTGGAAACATCCACTCTAACAGAGTCGATAAAACCGAGTGTGTTGATATTGATGTGTCCCTGGTGGTGGGGTTGTTGGCGCACGACATTGTGGTAGACAGTACATTGATGGTGAAGACGTCGGCGCAGGAACTGTAATATTGCTGTGTTCTGTATGTGTGGTGGTAATGATGTTGACAGTGGTGATGATGTCCTGTTGAAACTTGGCGACGTCGGGGGAATGCTTGTAGTTGGTAGTAGTAGTTGTTGTCGTCACGGTGGTAATCTTGGTTGAACGAAGCTGGTGGCGAAAAGGTCGCTCGGTGATGATGGTGTTTGAAGAGGTGCGCTTTTACAGACGGTCGACAGACAAATCTCTGTACGACCATTAGCGAAAGCCTCGAAGAAAATTTTCTTAACCCAAGATGAAAGAACGACTGTGCGAACTCAAAAAGGAGAAATGGTGACGAATGGAAAAACAGAGGACTCCTTTTATTTAAACGTGTCCACACGGTCGCACACAAAATAATATATCATAGATGATATACAAATAATTATGTTATACTACGATAACATAACTAGCCAGTAATGAGACGATAGAAAAGACAACCGTATGAAATGAATAACAAGAGATATTTAGTGTGACATAAAAGATGTATGTGTATGTGAGAGTGTGAATGCGACATATAAGAACATAATAAGAGACAGGCCGTCTATATGTATGTGAGATATCACAGCAGATAGAAAGTCAGTACACGTGAGAGTTTTATACCAAGTTCTTGAGTACACGATTGGAAGTATCGCAGGCTGTAATTCTTGTCTGTTTATTATCGTGGTGAATCTAAGTCACCTAACAGAATCGAAGAGAGAGATTTGCCGCGGTGGTTTAGTTCGGTGTACATAGTAAGTCGTGTTGACTATGGTTGGAGATGTTGGTGGTCATCGTTGCTTGGTAGTTCAATCTCCATGGCCGCATTTGTTCTTTAGTCGGGTTCACCAGTTATAGGTTGGTAGTCCAGAATCCATGCTGCGTTTGTTTCTTCGTCGGGGTCACCACTTATAGGAAAGTGGGTTATACATCATTAGATGTATACCTGACTTTCCTATATAAAATTAAGAATTAAACGGAACGCTGAACTCCAGACTATCAACATAACAATTATTTATTTAAGGTGGTTAATATATACATCTTTAGCTCTTGTTTGTTGTTACAGCTTCTGTGTGTGTGTCTAGCGTAAGTACGAAAGATGGAGAGAGACAGCTAAACACGTCCTTGCTCAATCGCTGGCCAGCAAGAAAGAGGCAGAATGAAGCGGGAAAGCTTGGTTGTTGAATTGCACGCATGCGCACAGCGTTACTACAAGTGTAAGATAACATTAAGCAGCCAGACGAGGAGATTGCAGTTAATTTAGAGTAGTTTTCATTTCCATAGTATTTTATTTATACGGTCTTCAAAAGAACAAACCAGAAATTGAATGAGCTGATTATGTGCAGCATCTGAGAGCAATTGTGTGTGTGGGGTGGGGGTGCGAATGTTTATGCTATGTTGACCAGCTCAACCTTCAGCAACCGGCAGATACCATTTATGATTCCGGTATTATATGATGTTTATCACGTATATTTTGTACGGAATATCTACTGGTTTTATTATTATTATTATTTTTATTTCGTTTGTGTCTGATAGATAAGATGTTGCTCTGAAATCCTTTGTTTTCTTTTAAATATTTAACTCAGCCCTTCAGAATATATTTGTTTCTATTTGTATAAATTAACATCTGTTCTAGACAGGGGCGTGCTTCTGTGTAACCTTATATATACGCATCGTACTTTATAGTTTTATTAATTTATTTTTAAACAAATTGAATACTTGCATGCATGGGCAAGTACCCAGATCGAATCTGTTGAAAAAGTCTTGCCCAAGCCTGCTCATATACGTGCAGCTGCACCATCTACATTGCTACGCAAAAAGAATCCTAATGCATAACCGTGAAAGCGGTTTTTAAAAATTAATTTCAATCAGCACGTGCAGCACCCATTTCCGGTCTTTTTCTTTTTTAATTTTCCAATGTGGGACAAATATGGAACAACTGAAGACTACACGTTGAATGGTCAACGTTAAGTCTTCTACAAGTTCTTTAATGGTCAACACAGATCCACTTCAATCATAGCCCCGCCTCCCAAGTGTTCAATTGGTCGTCTAAAACCGCCCACCCCTTTAAGGCTTTCGTCTGCAACACAAAATTTTTGGAGCCGATGTTTTGCTGTACTTTTGTTTACTGTCTCTCGCTAAACCGTTTGGTTGATATTGAGAGCAATTTGTATGTATGTATGCATGTACGTATGCATGTATGTATGTATGTATGTATGTATGTATGTATGCATGCATGTATGTATGTATGTATGTATGCATGCATGCATGCATGTATGTATGTGTATATGTATGTATGTATGTATGTATGTATGTATGTATGTTATCAATCAGTTTCATTTCTGTATTTCTTGTCCATAGAGAAAGAGTCGGACTCTAACATAGATTCAAGGCTCCTTCATTGGAACTTTTATCAACATCATCTAGGTATTTGTGCATATGTGTGTGTGTGTGCAGTATTTGGTGTTAGTGTATGCGCAGATTTGTATGTTTGTTTTATGGATGCGTTTTTATGTCTAGATGCATGCATATGTATTTATGTGCTAAATTTTTGGAAAGTTTTACATATCTTTACAGTTCCATTGATGACTTGAATCTGTAGTCTTCTAATCAGCCTTTTTCTTTCAGGTTTTGAGAACCCTAATTTTTCCAGGTTTTTGTTGAGGCAGTTCGTTACATATCCCAATGCCCCAACAATCACGGGTATGAATCTGAACTTGTAGTCTGGGTGGAGTATCTGTAAATTTCTCAGTAGCTCGGCGTAGTTGTTCTCTTTTTATGCATGCATGTATGTATGTATGTATGCATGCATGCATGTATGTATGTATGTATGTATGTATGTATGTATGTATGTATGTATGTATGCATGTATGTATGTATGTATGTGTGTGTTGTGTGTATGTATATATGTATGCATGCCTGTATGTATGCATGCATGTATGTATGTACTTATGTATGTATGTATGTACGTATGTATGTATGTCAGGTCACATTTAATGCTACTGGAAGATGTAACCCTGTTAAACTTTTCGCATGGTTGGGCTGACCCCCTACAAGCTCGCTTAGTAAGGCGGATGGCTATCGTTGGACACATGTCAAAGGGTGACTGACCTCAGTAGAGTCGATGTCCATCCAACAATTGAGAGTGAGGGGAAGGGAGGTCCCTCGAGTTTTAGGAGGAGGGAAACTGATGTAACACTGGCGACTTCGTTTGTGGCCAATGCTGTTGACTAGTTCTTTCTTTTTCTCAGCCAATGCATACGTTATTTAGAGAGTAGGATTGACCCTGTACAAGGACGTTGCTCACTTTAAAAAGTTTCGGATAGTTATGGCTGAACATAACCGAAAATGCAAACATTCAATGAAAAATTCCATGATGGAATGAAGACATGTATCAGTAGGGATGGTAAGCTCTCTGGACACCTGCTGATGCAAGAGGCGCCCATCATTCTTTTCTTTTCTACTCTAGGCATTTCGTCCGTCCCTACGTTCTGAGTTCAAATTCCACTGAGGTCGACTTCAGCGTCAATAAAATAACTCCCACTTGAATTCTGGGATCGATAATCGACTTAGCCCCTCCCCCGAAATTGCTGGCCTTGTGCCAAATTTGAAATCAATATATCTACTTATCGCTTAAGCTCTTATCTGAAAGTCGTTGAAGAAAGTGATTTTTTTTTTTTTTCAAGTAAACATCATTAATTAATAATAAGTTCATCAGAGCATAAAACTTGATTGTTAGATTGTTAATAGAAGGAATTTCACAAAAGTTGATGATTACAGTGCAGATAGAAGACAAATGTGTAGTAGTAGTAGTAGTAGTAGTAGTAGTAGTTGTTGTTGTAGTAGAAGTGGTGGTGGTGGTGGTTTTTACCTTTTATTAAGTGAATGTGTTTTGTGGGATTTACAAATGTAATCAATTATGAGGTCCTCCTTCTCATCGTCATCATCGTCGTCGTCATCATCATCATCATCATCGAAGTGTTTGGGTTGCTGTTGTTACTACTACTACTACTAGTACTACTACTACTACTACTGCTGCTGCTGCTGCTGCTGTTGCTGGCAGGAACTGGTGACAAAGGCGGCGACGACGACGACGACGATGATGATGATGATGATGATGATGATGATGATGATGGTGAGGCCCTCCTCTCCAATAATGACGCAAAGCAAATAGCCTTAATGCAAGATCAATATAGATCAGATGGCGTAGCAGAGAATATATACTTTATTATTTCCCATCAGACATTCAAACCGAAACGATTCGATTTGCAGTTTAAAGACTTTCAACGCTTCAAAATGTACAAACTATTGCATAAGTTGCCAACCATTTTTGGTAAGCTAAATATTCTTATATTTCTCTCCAGACATTTCCATTTCTCTGTGAAGTTAAATTCATTGATTTTCGTTTTGTTTTCAATGAGCTGCATAAAAAATGATTTTGTCGAAGGATGAACTTTTAAATATAAAAGATCGCATGCCTAATTATGAGGCAAGTATACCGTGTGATTGATGGCTTTCTATAAATATGTTTCATGCTTAAAAGGTGAGGATCAGATTAACATGATATGAAAATAAGTTGAAATATTCTGCAATGCATCTTACATGAATATTACAGCATTCATATTCTATCAGTGAGTCTTCATGAACAGCTAACACACACACACACACACACACACACACACACATATATAAGAGTGTATAAAGATTTATATACGGAGAGAAGACTCTTGACAGGACTTCTTACATGCTAAAAAGGGCAGTTAAACCCAAACCACGAAACAAGGAACTCTTAAGACACGCTGCTAATTGGCACTAGAGTGAATAAAAAATTAGTTAATCCTATACTCGAGTTTCGCTATTACTGACCAAATAAATTAATTTGGTATACGTAGCCCGTCACGGATACCAAATTAATGTATTTGGTCATTAATAGCGAAACTTCAGTATAGGATTAACTCATTTTTATCACTCTAGTACCTATTAGCAGCGTGCCTTAAGAGTGTCTTTTTCCGTGGTTTGGGTTTAACTGCCCTTTTTAGCATGCAAGAAGTCCCGTCAAGGGTCTTCTCTCCGTGTATAATCTTTACACACTCATATGTAAAATATTGTGTCTTATCACTTTTATTAAGCATGCGAACCACTGGTAATAAATTATTTTAACTGATAGATAGATAGATAGATAGATAGATAGATAGATAGATAGATAGATAGGCACACACACACACACACACACACACACACACACATATCATCTTTCTAAGTATATGTAATATAATCCATCAATCAACATAAACTCGGCAGAAAATGTCACTCTACTGTCATTATTGAGTCACTCCACTGCGTCAATGATAATTCTAACAACTATTACTAAAGTGACTGTGAGAGGTATTTCGTTAGCAGATTAAAATAAGCTTGAGGAAAACATCACAATGACTGTGTCTGTGAAGAAAATAGAGCGAAAGGCGATGGCTGTAATGTCTAAGCTAATGCGCGAGATTTACATAGGAAGACCTAAACCCGTCCAACGAGCCCGGATGGCGGAAGAAGCAAACTCGTTTTTCATTCTTTAATGGACAGCGATGGATGTATGTTACTGAATTCCATGTACTTGCGTGCAGCATTTTGTGGCACTTTGCTCGATTATTTGATAAAAAATAGAGAAGTTGGGTTCTGTGAAAAACCGATAACAGCAACTGCGATTAGAGAAACTGTGAGCGGTTGTGCAGGGATGAATATCGCCCGGTGAACGAGCTTTTCGTATACACACCACAAAGTGGAAACAGGGGGGGAGCATACCTGGTTGTGTGTCATCCTTTTGGGATTTGTAAATTAAGTAGCAGTCCAGGGCTGGACTTGATTCAATCTGCTGGACACCGTCCGTTGTGTTTTGTGTCTTTAAATCGATGTTATATATCAAAATCAGACATGATTCATTCAATTAACCTTTGTTTTTGTTTCATTTCAGGGCTATGGTTATTTCTCTTTCAATATGATGGAGGTAAGAGAAGTCGTTTCCTTTTGAATCTGTAATCTTGGTCTTGTTTAAATTGAAATTGAAGTAAATTGTTTTTTTCTTTTTTTCTTAAAAAAACTGAAGATTAAGGAGAATAGCAACCACCACAACCACACCCGCTCACACCACCACCATCAGATTAGTGAAATCGATGCTGTTAGTGTTGAACCTTTGAGAGTTGAAATACGTACAAAGTTTCAATGGATTTCAGTTTTGAAGACAAAGGATGAAGCAATATGGTTAATGTGAGATTTAGAGGAAATGGAGTAAAGATTACCAGAGGCAGCCTTCAGTAGATTGTAGGTATTAGTTTGGCTTAGAGCAAGGAACTGGCTCATGGACTCACAGACTGATGATGTCGATGCAGCTAACGCTTCTCTTAAACAGCTGCAAAATGACTGCTGGAAGATATATATTCGCAGAAAGGGATTTCCGAACACTGATGGTCTGCGGAGGAAGGGTTGGGGGGAATGGTTATGTTGGGCCTTGGGGTGGATAAAATATGAGCGACGATAAAAGGAAGCACGAGTGAGATAAAGGTGGCTCAAAACTAATCTGTTTTGAGATGCATTAGCAGTAGAAAAGATAGAAACAAAAGACTGTATTTTTGTGAACCGGTTGTAGAAAAATTTACTGAAAACATTTTTCCCGCGGGAAAATTTGCCGTAAAAATCAGAAATAAACTGAAAAAAAAAATTCTCTTTTCTTAAAATAGCAACTTCATCAATTAACCTATCAATTAGAGAAAGGTAATTTTTTAAAAATGAGTTATCTAGTTGACAGTCTGCTTACGTGATTCCTTTATGGCAAAATTTCCTAAAGCAAGTTTTTCCACGGGAAAAATTTTTATGGTGAATTTTCAGGACGCATACGAGTCAACGAGGCTGGAATACGTTGCTGAGCGATTTCGCGTCAATTCATTCTTTGAGATGCAGCCTAAGATGTCTCTGTGCTTGCAGCAGTAACATCGTCCTTGGTGTAGGAATCAGCCGGATCTCATCTGAGCTGGATCTCACCTAAGCTTTATAAAGGATTAGTAGTTGTTGTTGTTGGGGGGTGGGGGTGTTTTAGTGTTTTCTGGTTGGAAAGAGGAAGGTCAATCTTTTTGATGCTATGGCGACATATACATTCTCCATAGAGAAGAATGTTGCGAGTTCTAGTCGTGTCCTGTTCCTATTTAAAAGGATACGATAATGTTATTTTGATGTGTATAGTGATCATGTCTTTACGCTGATGAAGGAAACTAGATTGGAAGATGCTTTGATGAAGTCAGAGAAGATTTTGAATGAAATGTTTTGGTTGTGTGTAAATGAGGTTTGGATGCGGAAAATTAGAGAGGAATCGAGGATAGTATCGTCTGTGGAGGAGCAGGTGTGGTTATATGTGGCGGCGAATAGGATGATGCATTGGAAGAAGAATACGGGGTGTTGCATGTTGATGATTAAAGGTTTGTCAATCAATGGAACAGCTTTGTCAGGTATTTCGGTTTAGATGGCTGCATCTTCAGATAAATGGTGAAACAAAAAATTCTAAGCCAAGTCCTCAGACTAAGTTTTAATACGGCACAAAATGTAAATTCCTTTTCCTTCTTGAATCTGAAGCTTTCTCCTCGCAGAAACTAATATTGAGGTGTTCTGAGGACATAAACACACCAACGTCGGTTGTCAGGCGATGGTGGGGTGACAAAAAGACACAGTAACACACACACACATATATATAGATATATGTGTATATATATATATATATATATATATATATGTAACTTAACAGAATAAGCTAAAAGTCCAAGGCTGTAAAGATTTCAGAACATTTATAAATAGGTCTTACAGGTGTTTCCGGGATATTTTATATATCCCTTCATCGGAGACGGGCTTCTTTCAGTTTCTGTCTACTAAATCCACTCACAAGGCACTGGTCGGCCTGAGGCTATATTAGTAGAAGACACTTGCCCAAGGTGCTACTCAGTGAGACTGAACTCGGAACCATGTGGTTGGTAAGCAAGCTACTTACCACCCATCCACGCCTTTTGTTTCGATTACTATAGATTCCTTTTCCTTGATATTACATTCAATAACTATAGAACCGAATTAAATTTGATTATTATCATTTTCTTTTTATTTTCAATTAGTCTTTAGTTTTCATTTTTATCAATGCTTCAGATGCATCAATGGTAGCACCGATAACCTGTCCCCTAAAATTCATCTCCAACATGTCTATGGACGACAGCCATCCTATGGGTTCTGCAGGTGGAAATTTAACGCATTGTATTAAGATGTGTCAGATGGAAAACCTATGCCAGTCGTTTAAGGCAGATTCGTTGTTCAAAACTTGTTACTTTTCGACACGGCCTGCAACCAGTTCCAGACTTATTCCTGCCAATGATTCTATGGTTGTAACAGTGGAGGGAAGTAGGGGTAAGTCTTTTAAATCAATCTTTGTTTAATAATCCTTCATCTACAGGCACAGGACATGATGTTTTAGGGGGAGGGGACTAGTCGATTCCATCCACCCAGTGCTCGACTTGTACTTATTTTTATCGATCTCGACAGAGTGAAAGGCAAAGTCAACCTCGGTGGTATTTGAAATCAGAACGTAATGACGGACGAGAAGCTGCTAAACATTTTGTCCGGCACCCTAACATTTCTACCGGCTCGTCATCTTTCTTTAATAACGAAAAACAGAATATCTTACAAGAGTGTAGCTAGTGTTTGTCGAGAAAACTGCTGCTTGCGTGTGTGTGTGTGTATATATATCCTTACTGATGAAGCAGCAGAAACTGCTGAAACTGACCGGTCAGTATAGGGAATTCTCGATCGGTGTTTTCGGGCGATTATAGTCCTTGTCAAGATATATATATATATATATATATATATATATATATATATATATATATATATATATATATATATATATATATATATATATATATATACAATTATGTGCTTTGACTTCAGCATTAGAGCATTTTAGCTCTTATTTCTAGCAATGTAGGTGTTCTAGCATCCTAATTGTTTTCCTTTTTGGTGAAACACTGCACACCACTGCCGACATTATATATATATATATATATATATATATATATATATATATATATATATATATATATATATATATATATATATATATATATATATATATATATATATATATATATATATATATATAATATATAATTAGCAACTCAATGCTAATCCCTGTATATTTTTGATGATATATATATATATATATTTATATAAGGGCATTACTATATAATAACGCCTCACGCCATGAGGGACTCTAAGGTCAGACTACTATAAAAAAGCACATTTTTACCGAATTTTATATATATATATATATATATAATATAATATAATATAATATAATATAACATAAATTATATATATATGTATGTATATGCATATATACATACATATATGTACATACCTACATGTATATGTATATACACATGCATATATGACTACAGGATGTCAAAAAAACGTGAACAACATGAAAACGAGAACAGGAAAAACAAAAACATGGAAAACGGACTTTTATTTCGAACAACGAAAGAAACAAATAGAGAAATGAAATAGGCAACATAAAAAACAATCCCTTCATCAGTTGTCCCATGTGTTATCTACTCCGTGTTTCGAACGTTGAGACAAGACGCGACTTCGTTAAAACAGTCGTTCTCGCGAAGTAAATCAAATAAAATTTGGGATTTGTGGAAGGTTAAAGTGGTAACAAAGACAGGACAGTGAGAACAAAACAGTAAAAACAAACGGTAAGGGCTGTTAAGCCATCACGAGGTGAAGTGGTGAACGCTGGAGAAACAAGCCTTGAGAAGAGACAGGCAAAAATGTGTGCTGTCTCTTGTAGTATAAGGAGAATAAAGAATGATAGCTGCTGGTCACGTGTGAGTAACGAGAGAGTCAAGGAGGAAAAGAGAGGGAGAGAGAGAGAGAGGGAGAGAAAGAGAATGGTGAAGGGTGAGAGAGAAAAACAGAAAGAAAGAAGAATAAGAGAGGGAGAATAGAGACAGTGATAGGATAGTTATATATATATATATATATATATATATATACAGAAAGAGAGAGAGAGAGAGGGAGAAAGAGGAGAGAGGGAAAGAAAGAAAGAAAGAGTAGAGTGAGAGAGGCGGAAGGTTCTATCCTATATACATCAACTAATACAATTTGACCAGTTGATATAGTTGACACCTCTCCTCACTTGGTATGTCTGCTTAAGAGTTTATAAGTAACAAAGAAATTTCCTTATTACATTCCCATGTCTAACTATCACGGGGGAAAACCATAAGAGATTTCTTGGATCACAACAGAAGCAGATCCAAAATACAAAATATGTCTTTAAAAGCTAGAATTGGTCATCGCAGAGAATCTCGTTATAGAAGTGATTTCTTTCGTGGACCGCATTTACCATCACCAATAATTCTGTTTTGCTTTAAGCAGACACCCAACGTTTGTCATTCTGTCATCCATCCCACTACATTACTAGAAGTCATATGTAGAAATAAGCAGGAGTATGCAAGGTCGTATGCTTGGATTGTTCACTTCGTAAACAAATGCGTTTGGGTTAAATATTACTGTACGAGACTGCGGACAAGTGCCTTCCCTAATAATCTGGGATCAACCCAAACTTTCTCAGTGAATTGGTAGACGGATTATATCAAAGTCCACCGGAATGCACCTGCTCATGGATAGAAAACCTAATTTCCCTGTTTAAGATCACCGTCTTATACTTGGGTGCCTTCAGTGGCGTTTCTTTTACTTAAAAGAATCAAATATCTGATCCTAAGTGAACTTGCTATCTTGAGCGAATGCTTCTTATTGAGGCAAATTACGAGTTGAAATTGCTCCCTGTTCCCCCACCTCATCACGCTCGGTGGTACTGAAAATTTCAAGGACAACGACCTTCTCTTTTTAAGCCCTAATCCCCAAGTAATGTCTTAGAAGGTTGTCAATTCTACAACGCTGTTTACCAGAACCTTACCACTATTCTTCGATGTGGCTTCATGATGTCGTAATCAAAGTGTGAGAAAAAAGGGTGGGGAGAGAGATAAAGAGAGAGAGAGAGAGAGAGAGAGAGAGAGAGAGAGAGAGAGAGAAACAGACAGGGACAGATTGAGTGAAAGAGAGAGTGAGGGGTTGGTAAAGAGGAGAAGAGAAAGAAGAGAAAGAGCAGAATAGAATTTGTTCTTTTTCTACAACAAATCGTTGACCACCTGTGGTTTCTTCATGTTGCAGATTGCTTTTACTTCTGTAATTACGTAGATATTTGTAAAGGACCGTGCGATCAGGAGAGATGACGAGGAATGGCTCCTTTAGCACATCGCGGGGTCGATACAAATGAAAATACGAAAAGAGGATGAATGCTGTATAAGTTCCAGAAGGAAAAGAGAGACACAACCGGTAGAATGGTTTAAGAAAAGATTTTATTTATATGTTAACATGTATGTCTGTGCGTGTGATTGCGACATATAAACATAATAATAGACAGGCCGTCATGTAAACAAAGTGCATGTGTATACAAACATGGATGTATGCGTGTGCGAGAAATACAGAGCATAGAAAAGAGTCGATAATAGGACGTTAGAAGAAAGTCCAGACACTAGGATGATAAATACCAGTTCGTAGTCAAGGTACACATTAGTTGAGGTGATGTATCAAGAAGTTGTGGCGGCAATGCAGAGTCGGAAAGAGGCACATATCGTGGCTTCAATGCTGCTTCCGGTTACTTGGTACAGGAGTTCTCGCAGGTTGTATTTGCTGTTAACCATGGTGAAGCAAGTCACAAACAGTGTGGAGATAGAACCTGTGCGAGTACTGCTGGTTGGTGTGTACGTAGAGAGATGATGCTGACGCTAAGAAGCTGGAGGCGACGAAGATGGAGGTCCTGAATGCTGTTGAACGAAGTGTTGACGATTATCGACGAGGCTGCTGTTCTGTCGTCGCTGGAACTGGCTGTGTGCTCTGTGGTCAGTGGCTAGACCTCAGAAGGTGACGGTGAGAGGCTAGCTTTTATAACATACTGTTGGCTCAAACTGAGGTTCAGAAAATACTGTCTCACGCGACTTTATCTGAAGGCTGCGATTGGTTGGGTTACATCTTGGCGCGCAATAGAGCAAGAGACAAATTGCGCCAATACCAACCAATCAGAGTGGTGGACACAACAGGGTCCAAAGGTGCGGCCGAAGACTAGCTGTTATCCACTACGTCCGTATTCATGAAATATGTAACAAAAGAGAGAGAGAGAGAGAGAGAGAGAGAGAGAGAGAGAGAGAGAGAGAGAGAGAGAGAGAGAGAGAGAAGTATCCCTTAAGACGTACGCTACATATTAATCCCCCATCAAACAGAACCAAGGATTTGGGTTCAATTCAGTGGAAACTGTTACTCTTTCTCCGCCAAGACGTTTGAGAAAGAACGTAAATGTTAGAACTTTCATTCACGGAAAATGCCATGAAATCACATGACTTTGTCTCACACTTTTATACATCTCTAATCACAAAATGTCGAGTAAATTGATTTATTCATTGCACCGGCGTGCACTTGCACGCGCGCAAGCGTGTGTGTGTGTGTGCGTATAAAGGATTCATATTTATCCTTGAATATATATTGTGTATTACTATCATTTACAGATCCTTTGTCTTATTACTTGGGTTACTATATGATGGGGACATATCCACGCCATTGTAATTTCCGCTCGTTTGCCGGACGATCATTTTACTACCGTAAGTAATAAAACTAATAATTAATTAATTTTAATTCGTTTTTGCTTTCCGTCATTGATTTGGTAAAAAGAGCAGCAACCCTGTGATGAGATCGATATAATCGATTTTACACTTTTTCCATTATGACTTCATTAGAAACTAATATATAAGCTACAACGAAGGGTGTGGATCAGTAGCGATGATATAAAATAGTAGTCTTTGCTAGTGAGTTGTGTCCTTTTGTACTCTGAGTTCGAATCTCGCAACGTTGAAATTCAGCGAGATTTAAGCTCGTCCTCCAGGAATCAATATATATATATATAAACAAATAATAAATGAGTATATGCATATATACGTACTGGTATGTGCATACCTACGTCTACCTGTATATATAGGTGCATATCTGGGTACAGGACATTGCAAACAAAACGTAGACAAGAAAATAATAATAACCAGAGTACAGAAAACACACAAGCCACATAGAGAACATTTTTCTTCATCAGCTACACCCGTTTTAACACCGGCGTTTCGAAGAGTTGGGCAGGACGCATCGTTAAAACGGCTCTTCCCATGGACCGCAAATTCAATTTGTATACACAAATTAAACCTGTGCCATGGAGGAATGTACTGGCGGACAAAAAACAAGACAGGAAAACAAACGGAAAAGAAAACAAGACAGGAAAAAAAAAACGGAAAAGGCTATACGGCCAGACGTGAAAAATTATGTGTATATGAACGCTGTGAGGCACGAACTTGAAAGTGGGGACGAAGTAAGTTCGCGTGTTTGCTCGGCGATAGCCAAGGAAGAAAAGGATTAGTGACCGGAAGCATGTGACCATGCAGGGGTAAGGGAGAGAGGGAGAGAGAGAGAGAGAGAGAGAGAGAGAGAGAGAGAGAGAGAGAGAGAGAGAGAGAGTGGTAGAGGGACAAAACAAAGGGAGGAAGTAGAAGAATAGGTGAGCAACGAGAGAAAGAGAGGAAGAGAGGAATATAGTAGTACAGAAGGAAGTACGAGGGGGGGGGGGAGAGATATAGTAGTAACAGAAGGAAGAACGAGAGGGGGAAAAGGTGATAGAGAAAGAGATAGAGTCGCGTAAGGAAATATAAAGTTGAAATAACTACTTACAACATTGGTGACGCTGGCGTTCGGTCATGTAAAAACAAATAATAAATGAGTATATGCATATATATATATATATATATATATATATATATATATATATATCAGGTGCAGTGAATAAATTGTCATCTAAATTACGCAAAAATGAAAACAATACTGACGTCTCATTTTAACAGATACGTTTACCAAAATTGCATAAAAATATCTTGAAATACTAAAGAGTAAATTTATTCGCGCCCTTCCCCTCCATTAGTCAGTTGAAGCTTAGATAGTGTCACGTGACAACTAGCTGAGCTGGCTGCTGGAGCCTACCAGCGAGTATTTAAAGGGAAATTTGACAGGATGGTCAGTCGCGAGCTGACATTCGTTGACGCTGCATCGAAGAAACCAAAGAACAAAAGAAAGAAGGAGAAAGAAGAAATGCACTCAACACCAGAGCTGAAGACACATCCGAAAGGGGGAGCCCAGCCACGTCAAAAATGGTAGAGGAGTAGGGGCCGAAACCGGACATGGTTCCTCCTGAGGATGGCTTTAGCTACTGGATCCTATAAAGGAGCAGTTGAGGTAGCAAACTACGAAACGTGGTTCAAATTCCTCGCCATTGGCTTCAACCACGGTTTCCAGACAACTTCGGAATCTCCTGCAGCTATTCTTGACAGTCTCCTTGTTTAAATTGGTGAATGCTGCCATAATCCTTGTCTTCAGTTCATCTTTGGTGCTACAAGTAGCTTTGTTGGTCTCTCACTCAGCTGCACCTCACACATAATAATCAAGGAGGTTGCTGTCTGGGGTGTTAAGTGACCAGATGTTAGGGGTGGTGTAGTGGCAGTTATTATCTGACAGCCATGATTTGGGTTCTCTTGCTTGTGTGGCATGATGCAGAGTCCTGTTGCCAGACATAGGGTCTTCCAGCAGTCACCCTCTTGACCCAGGGCAGCACTACCTCCTCCAGGCACTTGATGTAGACCTCCATGTTGAGTCTGAGGTCATGTGGGAAGATGAAGGGAGGCATAACGTCGTTATCACTAGTGATCACTTCAAACACCATCATGTTGACTGGGTACTTCATTTTTATCACTCTCAGTACATGTCCTCAGACTGACACCCAAACACTCTGCAACGTTTGTATTGGGGCTTCCGGCGCGAATGTCAAGCAGTACAGCATGTCGTTTCCAAATTTCTGGCAGAGTGAATTGCGTCCTGGTGCTGTTTTTCTCACAGACGGTACCCAACTGAACCAACAATACTGTGTAGTCGACAAAATCAAAAACAAACAATGCACATGCGTGAAATTAAAAACATAAAGTGGCGACAATTTATCCATCGCACCCTGTATAGTTCTAGTCATTTGATAATTTCTCAACCTATGTATGAAAATAATAGCTGTGTGTTAAGATGATTGTTTCCCGACCACATAGTTCCGGTTTCAGTCCTATTACGTGGTGCTTTAGGCAAATGTTTTCTTCTGTAGCCTTGGGCCGATAAAAGCCTTGTGAGTGGGTAACAGGAACTGAAAGAAGTTCATCGCGCGTGCGCGATCAACGATTGGAAACCGGTTCTGGTTTGTTTACATTCTCACAGCTCTGCGGTTTGGCAAAAAAAAAAAAAGAGACTAGTTTCGATTCATTTGACTAAAACTGGCCGCAGTCTAATGAGTGAAACGAGTGAAAGATTAAAATATTCTATAAAAATTTTAAAAAAAGGAATAAAAAGGAATGCATGCACCAACACATATTTTCGTGTTCCCACAGAATTGTCTCCCCTTACCCACACTTCCTGTTTAACACAAACTTTCAGCCTTTTTTAAACACAACACTAATCTTAAATACATGCATCCTAGTCTTTCTAACAATTATCTACATGGATTACCATTGAACTTTAAAAGCTCAAAGACAATATAACGTATTAGTATGTTTATTTTTTTTATATATTTAAATTTTTTTTTTTTGTAAAAAACATTATTTTCATTTTTCCTCTTTTTGAAAATTTGCCATGCAATGAAAGCCGGTTAGAAATCCTTTTTTAATCCTCCTTATACACATCTATATTGAAATATGCTTTCAGTTTAGCATTCTGCCTTATTATTATTGTTATTGTTTTTTTATTTTTTATTTTCCTATATATATATATATGTATATATATATATATATATGTATATATATATATATATATATATATATATATATATATATATATATATATATACATATACATACATACATACATACATACATACGTACATACATAAAGGTTAGTAGATTTAGAGGTTGGAATAACCGTCTAAGAGATAAAAATATTCACTATACTACTGATATAATTACTTATGTTAACCCTGGACATACATATTCACGCATAATATGCTCATAGGTTACAGGTAATGACAAAGATAAACATGAGTTTATCAGGAATCAAATTAAACAGAAAATGGAGAAATATTGATGAACAACAATTGGCTTACATCAATTACTATTTTTTAAGTCAATACAAATAGTCTGCATCCTATCTAACACCTGTTTCTGCTTCTAATGTTATATGGTATTGACATTGAAAATTCTTAAAATAATATTCATCATATTTGGTGATACATCCGATCTGGAACATGGATTTTCATAAGAGTGAAGAAAAGTACATACAGAAGAGCCTCGAGAGGAAGATGAAAGGCGTTCGTCTTCTCGCTGTAAGTCAATTCTTGTTGATCAATATTTCTCCATTTTCTCTTTACTTTAAATGTGTGTGTGTGTAATTCCTTTATTAGCACAATTTTGGCTTACACCACTTTCCAATTGAGGTAAATTGACCGATAGATCATTTCAGTAATGTACCTATAATGACTACTGGAAACAGCTGTAAGCCAAATCTGCTCCAGCGAAGGAAAAATATGTAATGACCATTATTTTAAACTTGTTTCTTATATATCACACTGCGTAAAGACCAGTTTGTCTGGAGCCCATCCAGGGATTTACAATATGGAATTGTGACACAACTTGGGAACCTATCACATGATTACCTGGAGTTCTTCACTAATACAAACAATATTGTTAGCCTGGTGTGCCAACAGAGAGTTTTTGAAGTATTTTGCCAAAATTGATAATCTCTCACTATTTGTTCTCTCTCTCTCTCTCTATATATATATATATATATACATATATATATATATATATATATATATATATATATATATATATATGTGTGTGTGTGTATGTATATATACTCCAAATAATTCAAATAATTTTTTTCCCTCCTCTGTCTTTCACAGGATCATTTAAGGGTTACAATTCTTTAAATGCTCACTTTGAATTCGGTTACAACCCTTATATCTCCCTGAGGCCACTTCGTGAAACTACAAGTCCAACAAGACTGGAATGTTCCTTAATTTGTCTGCTCGATACAAACTGTGCTGCTTTTGCCTACCCAAATAATTCTCAAAATCTTTGTGATCTCTACGAATTTAATTATATTTAAATTTTACCTTTATGACTTACACTGCATTGAAGAAATTTACCTTGCTCACAGATAATTCACCTGATTTTTTTTACTGTCTTTAAATATTTCTATTTTCCAAATAAACAGTTTCTCTGCACAAATTTTTACATTTTTTCTTTTTTTTTTCTTTTATTTTTCATGCTTTCTTCTCTTTATCAACCTTTCCTTCACTTTTTCTTTTCTTTTCTCTCTTGGCCTTTCTTCTTTCTTTTTCTTCCTTCTTTTCAATTTCTTACATTTCCCTCTTCTTTCTGTTTCCTTCCTTTCATGGTTTTTTTTTAATTTCCTTTTTAGTTTCTTTCACGTTCTCTTTCTTTTTGTGTTTTGGTTTTCTTGTACCAATAATGTTATCATTATTGAAGATGTAACTTCGAAATAAACATAAACTTTTAAATTTTATCCCTAAAAACATTCTTTCTGGGTCTTTTCTCTGTTTATCAGGAAAAAGAGTAACTCTCTCTCTCTGTCTTTCACACATTCTCATACACACTCACTCACTCTTTCTCTCTCACTTTCTTTCCCTCTCTGTCTGGTTCAAAATAAAATAAATGTCAGTCTACTGACATTTATTTTATTTTGAACCAGACTAGTTGAAGACACACGAGATGTCGAAATATTGTCATCATTGTTCAAAGGACCAATAAATAAGTTACTTTCGAGTTGCGCTTTCTGTTATTGAGTTGGCCGTAGTGATGGATTACATCAGCTATGTTTACCTTAGTGATGGAATTTGGCAATCGTATACAAAAGTTAAGAACTCATCTTTCTATATAATAATAATAATAAATGCCTTGGTTCTCATGGCTTTTGATCTTAACTGATTGGAAGTGTTATCATGTACATTGTTTTGTCTTGGTATAAAAGACAGGCTTCAGCAAATATTCTGTGGAGTAAAAGCATTTGAAGGGGTCAGGATAACGTAAGTAAGACTCAAAAGAGATCTAAGGAAGAATGTAACGCTCGAGAAGGTGATTGACAATGACCTTTTTGTGTGCACAGTCTGTGAAAGACCTTGCCTGTCTTTGGCTGGCCTCAAATCTCATATTTGCGAATGCATGGAAAACAAACCTCCACCAACTATTCTGACAATATGTCTGTGCACACCTTTGAATGCAGTGTATGCCAAAAGGTTTGCAAATCCAACGGAGGCCTCAAAAGACATGTTAAGATCCACAAAGAGCAAAACTTATCTGCAGGTCTTGGTAATCCAAATCAGATGTGCAATCTATGTGGGTGTCTTTTCAGAACATTGGTTTAAAAAGCCACATCAGATGCCATGATGCTTCTAAGGTGGAGGTACAGGAGGTGGTCAAACTCTGCATAGGGAGGAGACAACCACCATGTATGTGTATGTATGTGTGTATGTATGCCTATGTATATCTACTGATAGGAATCCAACTGGCAGAATCAGTCGACACTTTGAGAGAATGCTGTGTGATATTTTTTCGTCTCATTGTTCTTCGACTTGGACTGCTACCGAGGACAGATTTGCCTTTCGTCTTTTCAGTTTTTGTCCAGACCCACCTCTCCCTCTCTCTCTATATATCTCTTTTTCTTTCTCTTACTCTCTCTAGTTGACATTTTCTTGATGTTCCGTTTAGAGAGGATGTCTGTTTTTGATCGCGAGTACACAGACACTTAAAACAATTAGCGAAGGCATTGTACAAGTTATCAAGTCATCCTCTATTATGATTGATGTCTGCAGTAGTTAAAAAGATATTGGCTATACTGAAATAAAATTGGATAACAGACAGTATGGTGTCGTATAAAGTACTTTTTAAAGAGCTTCATGGACTAAACAAGTGTTAAAAGACTACGCTTTCTGGATTGTTACATATAATAACACGAATTGAAATTTAATTAAGAAAACTGTGATACATTGATTCAATATGGAAATCTTAAAAATCAAACAACTTGTAAAGGTAGCATCAGGAACCAAGCGTAACATTTAGAACCAAAACAAATGAAGAAAACTTGGGCCAGCTGCCGCAGTTTCCCAGTAAGATCATTGCATTATTTCTTGTAGGAAATTGGTCTGGAACCAAAACAACTAGAGAAAACTATTTGATTGATAGCGATGACAAGTGAGACCAGCCAGCTCAGGATGGTTTTTGTTGGCGAAACAATAAATGGAGCTATTTTGATGGCGAAACTTAATTCAATTGTTATTTCCCGATTCAGGCGAAGCGTTCAGGCTAAGAAGCAAAACACTTTTAACTGTGAGGAGCCTACTGAGAATACAGACAGGATCTCAACATTACGATAACTTTAGTCACCACCAAGAAGAAGGGGTCTACATCTTTAATCGTTTACCTGTCCTATGTATCGCATGTGATACACAGGGCATCGTATATGAAACACGTTCCCAGTATTTTTCCAACCACCAGAATAACTTAGGACTTATGAACGTAAATCTTTATATTACTCAGAACGTGTGAAACAAGGAATAACAATGAGAATGCTTTGGACAGGCAAAGGATTAAGTAGCCATTGCAGTTTCTACCATATTGTTACTAAAAAAAAAAAAATTAAAAAAATAAAAAAAATAAAAAAAAAAGACATTGCAAGGAATCTCTCAAGTGACAAAACTTTGCATGTCTATATTGCAAGAAAACCCGGAAAGAAAGTATTTTAAAAATTTGATTTTCTCCAGACACAACAGAATTTAAAAATAACAAAATGGATTTCTTTATAAAACCGAACCAGGAGCCAGACTAAACAGTGGTGTGAACCCTATGTTTGACACCTTAATTTACCATAGATGAATTCCTGAGTTAGCTGACTCCGTAAGAATATTGAGCAGACGAAGAATGTAACAAATAATCACAGCCTGAATTCTATCTGTCTTTCAGAGAACTAGATGATGTGGATAATAGAGAGTGAGAAAGTGCATGTACGTGAGAGAGAGAGGAGAGAGAGAGAGAGAGAGAGAGAGAGAGAGAAAAGAGAGAGAGAGAGAGAGAGAGAGAGAGAGAGAGAGAGAGAGAGAGAGAGAGAGAAAGAGAGAGAGAAAGTCAACAGACAAGGGAAGGAATATGGGAACTGGCATTCCTGCAGCTGCAGTTGTCATCATCATCATCACCATCATCATCATCATTTAATGTCTGCTTTCCATGCTAGAATGGGTTGGACGATTTGACTGAGGACTGGCTAAACAAGATGGCTGCACCAGGCTCCAATCTGATCTGGCAGAGTTTCTACAGCTGGATGCCCTTCCTAATGCCAACCACTCCAAGAGTGTAGTGGGTGCTTCTTACGTGCCACTGGCAACGGTCATGCTCAAATGGTGTTTTTTACGTGCCACCTGCACAGGAGCAGCATCCTCATAAAATTCCAACAATAAAAATAATAATAATAACAAAAAGCTACATGTTCATAACAGCATCCTTTATTTCAGAAAACTTTAAAAAAAATATGAATATATCATGGAGTTTCTTTTTTGTATTTTTATTCATTTTAATAGCGACCATTTTAGAAAGTCTTCAAAAATATATAAACTTTATATTTTAATTTTCTGTTTTCCAAAGTTTTCTACCCAAACATATATGACAAAAATATAAATCACAAATTCTATAGAATATCACTTCACTTTCAGACTCATCCAGCCATTCCAGAGGACAGACAACCAAACTTATAGAACAAGAGGACCATTAAGAGGTTAACTAGAAATATTTGTGGTGAATAACAATAATAATCCTTTCTACAACAGGCATGAAATTTGTGGGGAGGGGACTAATCAATAGCATTAACCTCAATACTCGACTGGTACTTTATTATATTAATTCCAAGACGATGAAAGGTGAAGTTGACCGTAACAGGATTTGAATTCAGAAGATTAAAAGCCAGAACAAATGCTGCCAAGTATGTTTTATGATGCTTTGATAATTCTGTCAACTTGACACCTTAGTAATAATTATCTGCAATTTAGGGACAAGGCCAGTAATTTTGAGGGGAGGATGTTAATACCATCAACCTCTAGTACTTCACTGGTACTTTATTTCATCGGCACCAGATGGTTGAAAAACAAAGTTGACCTTTGAGGGATTTGAACAGAGAATTTATAGCAATGAAAAGAAATACTACTAAACATTTCTTTCAACACTAACAGTTCTACTAATTCAGCATCCCCATAAAAGTCAACGATATTAATGCAGGACTAACATTATTTCCATTTCCTGATGAAAGTACATTTCAGGCTTATTCTGATACATTAAACATTATCCTATCTGTATATCTCCATGTTTGTCTCACAACATATTTATATCTCTAGTTAACTCTTCAATGTTTCCATACTTTAAATATGTCTTCACATCAATTAACCTTTGTCTGTCAATATAAAATTAGCTGAACAATGAAAATAATAACATTCTGAATATCCCAGATGAATTGTTAAGATGATAATATTTTTTTTACAATCATTAACCTAAGCAGCAAACAGCTGTATTATTACCCTTTACTTAAAAATAAAGGATCCAAGTTCAAATTCTAACATCCTAATTATTAAACATCCAGAAATAAGGCACTTTATAACGATTAGAAATAAATGCAATTGAAATGGGTATTTTTAATGTTTTACTATTAATTTCCTCTTAATAGGAAATTAATTGTAAAACAAAAGAGGTAAAAAAAAAACAATTTGAAGCATCATAATTGTTTACAAGTAATTTACAAAGACAGACAACTGATATTATTAAAGTTAATTAGTCTACACACACATGGGAATTGCTTACAGGAATGCCAACACTTGACACAAGCATTTAATACTGACAGTAAAAGTTTTTATCAAAAAATGTTATTCTTATTCTAGCAAGAGAAATGAGATAATTTCCCTGCCTTACCCCAAGACCGTTTATTACTGACTGAATCTTTAATAAAAAGAATTTTAAAAAGCAAGCGTGTATCTTCTGGGTGTGATAGAGGAGTGCCACACACCCATCAAAAATGGACAAGCTTTATAATAATTTGCTGTTTGCACAATCATAATATATGGTGATAATTTGGTTTCCAGTCTAAGAACGCACACTCAGAATCCAAGATTAAGTCTCATTAAATTTATATTGTGTCTAGGAATATTTCAAAGTTTTTATGTTTAATATAGTAATGTCAGATTAGCAGATTCATTCTGATGACCATAGCCACCAGTAAAAATAGTAACACATTCACCAATCAGTTCCTTGTTATAGGAATGTTTTCAGAATTACACTAATTCTTCAAATATATAAGACTCAAAAATATGGCCGGATTATTATTCTTGGAATATAAAATCAGAATTTATATGATTTGGTTATCTGTATTTTCAGAAGTTGAATGCTTGATTCCACAATCTGAGATAAATGAAGTCATAGAGAAGTTGTTATCTGATTTCTGACTTGAGTTAGAAGTTGGTATAAATTTCTGGTAGATAGAGAAGTAGGAAGAGCATAATTAAGTAGACGGGTAGATACACAAAACAGTGTGTAGGTAAGAAGTAGGCAGATAAGCAAACAGATATGTAGATAGGTAAGTAACTAAACAGGCAGAGAGATACCTAAGCAGGCAGGTTGATAAGCAAGTAGTGAGGAAGGTTCATAGACAAATATATGCAAAACAACATGTAGGTCTGCCGATAGGTAGAGTGATATACAGGTAGGCAAGAAGACACAGACAGACAAATAGAAAGGTAAGTTTGGTAGGTAGAAGTGTAAGCAGGTAAGGCAGACAAGGAGGCAAGTAAAAAGACAGGTATGTACATAAGCAAGCAAATACTTAGGTAAGTAAGCAGGCAGGTATATAGATAAGTCAATAGTGAGGCAGATAGTAAGATAGATACATAGGAGATAGGTAGGTAGGCAAGCAAGCAGAGATAGAGTTAGGTGGACAGGTAAACAGGTAAAGTACATGAATTAATAGTGTCAGATAATGGAATACTGTAAACAATTTATCCATGCAATGTAGCACCTCTGTAAGAAATAACTTGGTTAACCAATGAAACTCTTCCAAATAACTACACTTAATTATTTTCTCTTTGATGATAAATTCTTCCTCCAAGAATAGCAATATACTATAAATCTCTGCCAGGCATTGGGAAAGATCCTGAAAATCGTTTCACTTCAGATTCAAGATGTTCAATTTTCTTTTTAATGTCTTCATTTTCCAATAAAAATGCCCGGTACTCCTTCAGGTTTTCTGCAACAAGAATAAATAAAAAAATAAAGCTTTCTCTCAATGCCTCTTTTGCCCAGCCCCAACTGACACGATACTATAGTGACACCTTTCGAGTATGTCAACATTGCACTCTACCAACACTGCATAGTAAGCCACTCCAAGCAGGTTTTTATTTGGGAAGATCTTGGTCCGAAGTCAACGCATGAAATTTTGAGGACAACATAATTTTGTCAATAGGATGGGAGCAAGACTATATGCAGCAACTCCCATGAGAAGTTATTATCTATTCAGAACTCTTGAAGGTTTCCTCGACCACCCAATCCACACATATATATATACATATGTATGATATAACCAGCTTTTGATCATTTGGACAAAACATCCAAATGAAATTGTATGCATGTGTATAAGGTATAGTTGTGTGTGTGTTTATTGTCTTACAAACTAACTTACTGGTTTTAGTATTATCAGTCAAGCACAGACACCTACACACATACACCTACACTATATACACGTTCATAAAATATGGACCAACTTATAATATGGATACACACGACACACACACATACATATGCATATCCACACCCACACAATATATATACACACGTAAAAAAATGGACCAACTTCAAAATATGAATACATATACACTCGCACATACTTATAAGTGACTTTCTGGTCTCAACATCCAAACCAAACAGTATCACACAGAGCTACGTGTTATAAATATACATACAATATAAGCCAACTCACTGATTCACTTCTTAATGTACAATCTCAAACAGACACGCATATCTATACACTATGCACAAACATAAAACATAGCCAACTCACTGGTCTTCTTCTTTACTTCTTGCCCCAGCTGTATGGCCTGGTCAAAGAAATCAACAACCAACTCAAAATCTTCTTCTTTAAATCCTCTTGACGTTAATGCTGGTGTTCCTGAAGAAATATTACAAAATCAAAAGGTAATCTATTGTGAGTCCGTATACATTTTGGGTAGCTTATAAGAATATCAAATGAACCCTAGTACATTATTTTATTGAGGATTAAAGTGGAGGACTAAAATCTAATATCTTGATAGAATTTGAACCCAGAACATAATGCGCTATAACTAAATACTTGAATGTTACTTTAGTTTAATGACCCCAAAAGAATGAAAAGTCAAAGTAAACATTATTGAACTTTGAACACAGAATGTTGTCATTTATACACCTGTTCTTATATGAGATGGGGACAAATCGAATCAACAAATATTTGATAATTATAATTTAGAAATTAACAATTAAGATTTTGATATTAGATAAATATGATCACTAATTTGAAACAGAAAAAGATCAATAAACTTGATGGAAATTTAGCCCTCTGTCAATCACTTACCAGGCAATAATAGAACCAGCTACACTACACGGTGTTTGCTATTCCATCTCAAATTAGATGCTAGAAATTCTTTCTATTATATAAACAGTGCTATTATATTTTCATAAGATTATTTGTCAGTCCCCTAGCACCATCAGGATAGGTTAATCTATTAATGCTGAAAGTAGTGAGGTGACACACCAATATTTCGTGTTATTTCCCCATCTCAAATACTGAACCAATGTAAAGACAATTCTCAACAGTGACCCAGTAACTCATTAAAAGTTACATCACATATAGAAACCACACAAATATAGATTTTGAGGCTCCTATAAAGACTAATACGGACAATTTCTGATGATCTCTCCTGACCGGCATAAACATCAGCAAAACTGACAACCCTCAAAAAAACCCGTGCTCCTCCTTCATAGCTAGAAAATACTTAAGTGGTAACTCACAGTTAAGTACTGCTCACATGGTTGGAAACAGTACTGCTACTACATACATAGATATCCTTGACCACATTGGAAGACTACTCACATTACTATGATATTGTGACTACAGCTTCATACAACCATTGTAAATCACATTCAAGTAAGCCAATGATTTAACTTCTATGTGATTGCTCAGTATGCTAGAAATAACAGCCAAATCTCCTTTAAATCACATCAACTATATTAGTAAAGGACGTGTTGGATAATGTAGTCCAAGGTTCCCTATCAGAAAAAATTGGATTGTCATGGCTAGAATGCCTTTGATCAAAAGTTGGCTCAATCAGGAATGACCTAGGGCTAAACGGCCACAACAAAAAGGTAATTCAGTTGATTGGTAAATAAACGTTCTTCTCCATCACCAATGAACTAGAATTTCTCTGGATCACAGACTTTCTGCTTCAGCTCTTTGTCCTTTCTACCACTATCACAACTACTATTTCTCTGAACTAGACACCAGCATATTTCTTCCTTCCTCAGAGACACACTCCTCTCCTTTTCTCTTGTCCTCCTTACTACGTTTCAAAACCTCATATTCTGCATTAAACCCATTTTCTTCCCTGGCACTAGCAACCCTCTGAAATTCCTTCTCCTGCCAACATTGACTCTGGCAATGTTCAGACATCATCAACCACATCAATCTCACAAGTCCAAGATTGAGGCCCACAAAAATTGAAGGTACTAGAGCTCATTCTTCTGAATGACCAACTCATAAAAACAGACATAGACTTAGGTTTGTCATGAACCCAAGGACTCAGATGGCTGGGAGTCAATCCAGTTTACATAGCAAATAACTAAGATTACAACACTTTCCTCTGAATGGGATGTCAATCAGTTGCAGGGTTAAATTCCAACTATTGGTGGAACTTATATACAACTGAGTGAACTGAATCAACATGAAATGAAATATTTTGTGTAGAGTAAACAATGCACTGCCCAGTCAAAGAATTGAAACCATGATCTTCTGGATAATGAGTGCAATACCCTAACCACTAGGCCATGTGACTTTACCATAAAAGCATTAATTAAAAAAAAAAAAGATACATAGGAGAGGTTGGGATTGTAGTGTCCAAATCAAAGAAAACTTTACCCAATCTAATTCCTCCTGGTACCATAGCACTCTTGTCTCCTGGACAGGTATTTTTGTTGGTTGTAATACCACTCAGTTCTAGGATTCTCTCAGCTCTGGCGCCATCAATTCCTTTAGACTTCATATCCACCAAAACTAAATGGTTATCAGTGCCATCTGTAAAAGCAGGGATTAAATATGATTAAATATTATAATTGTCAATTAGAGAGACAAGAATAAGTCTCATGGCTAGATTTGAACCATGTATGTGTCACTTACCAGTCAACCTCAATACCAATTACACCAGAGAACATCTGCTCTTCCATCTTACCAAATATACAGATGTATCACTTTTGACAGAGAATATTCCTTGTTTCCAAGTATTTTGGTTCTGCTCTCATTTGTTACGCTGGTATTTACTGAGAAGACTAATCCTTGTATGAAACATGCACCCACACAAATTGCATTCACTAGACATGACATGTTTGCACCTGGTAAATTTTTCCATTTTTGTAATTTGTCCTCTTCACTTCTGTGTAACTCTTGTCTTAACAGTTCCACAGCAAGCAAGATGATTTGATGGTAGAGTTTACAATTTGTTGCTTGTTTTTACCAGGTTTCTCATATTGATGTCGGTTCTCTTTATGATTGTGACTTGATCAGAGGGCAGCTGCAAGGTCTTTTATCAATGCAAAACCAGCAGAAGATTGATGTATACTATATAGATATTACATAAATTTGGTTATGCTGTTAACAACAAATTAGCTAATTATTTAATGACATGAGAAATAATTTAAGCAAGGTTATTTATCTTAACCCTTTTATCACCATATTTCTGTTGAAATGCACTATTCTTGTTTGAATTAATTTTGAAAATAATGAAGTATTTAGTAAAATAACTTTGCCATTATTAATCTGGTGTTTGGAACATAGATTAACATGAACATTTGATGCAAGATTTTCATTAAGATCACAATAAAAGAAGGAATTTGTATCATAGAACAATGAGTATTCCAAGTAGGTTGGTAGCAAAAGGGTTAAGAATCTTTCTTTTTGTTCCACCTCTCCCATTCCTTCAGGTGTTCACAGGGGAAGTACTTTCTAAAGCTTTGGGTTGACTTAAGCCTTGTGAGTGAAATTAGATATACAGAAAGTTTATTGAAACTCACTGGGTGTAATTTTAATAGTCAGCCTTGTCACAGTGTTTCACTAAGTATTAAATTAAAAGGTGTGACTTTTGTAGAATACTTGGCACCTTACATCATGAATCAAAAAACATAGTTCTTACCATCCAAAGAACTGAATCTCTCATTTGTTAAAACTAGCCCAAGATCCATCATATGTGTACATTGGTGTTGGGAAAAGGTTTTGAAATAAAGAAAGGTTGTAAAAGCATTTCTTCTGTAGTAATTCCATGTTTATCTTAACTCAAAATACATGTTCCACAACTCAAGAATTCTTCCTTCATTTTCCTGTTTATTACTGATAAATCAACCTCCACAGTTTCTAACGGTAGCCACACAGAGTGAGCCAAGAAAAGAGATAAAGTGTTTCCGACACCAATACAACACAGTACTGGTGTCAAGAAATGAACCTACAACCAGCTGGTTGACTCCCCACCTGTCATACAATTAAACCAATGTAGCCATGTTTAATAACATTTTTGTTCATTCTGCTAGAAATATCAGCCAAATCTCCCTCAAATCACACCATACCATCTTAAATAAAGAAAAGAACAAAGAGAGAGCATATTGGATAATATAATCAGAGTACACCATGTCTAGAAAAATACAAAAACCAGGTCACAGCTGGACTGTCACTGATCCCAAGGTCTACTCAACCAGGTTCAACAACAAACAAATACAAACCTGAGACTAGTTTGTAGCCTTTTGCATTTAAACATTTAGCAAGAGTTTTGGCATTTTTCATCACTTGAACTTGATAGTCCTTGAATTCTGGATCCATGGCCTGAAACATAATTGATTAATTAATTATAAAATAATTAGCATATCCGTGCTCTTTGTAATGACAGCAGATATGTTTAACTTAAACATATTGAAAATGATAAAAGAAAGTTAAAATATATAAAAAGAAAATTACATATGATGATGGTAATCTAGGATATTGATGACAACAATTTATGAGGAGTTGGATGCACACATGAAAAAACACTGTCCAAGTACATCTGAGCCACACTGGTCCAATACACAGTCAACAAAACTTTACTCTGCTCAAAGAAACATCACAAAAACCAAAAAGCTAATTCAGCACTTTGCCATCCTACACACAAGAAACACCACCACTGCTTCAACACACACACACACACACAGCTATATTACAAAGATATAGAGCCAGCTCGGTTTCATACCAAGTGGAATCAAGTCCTGAAGGGGTGTAGAGGCAAGGAGAACACCCAAGTCTTGGAGAACCATGTAATGGAAGCTAACAATTATACCTGGCCTAAGTATTCTGTTTTATGTTCAAACCAGCCAGATCTGGTCTCTTACACCTGTCCTATAATGTCATTGTAGAAGTAAACAATCACATCATCAAAATATCAAAGCTATAAGATAATGCATGGGTAATTCAAAACAATTTGAATAGGCATTACTTTTGACAAAATAATCTGAATACTAAAGGGTTAAAATAATTCCACATCAACATGAAATAATAAACTTTTCCAAAACAATGACACATATAACCAAAAAACAAGTTAGAATTTGTTCATCACCTGTTTGAGTGCAACTGCCAATGCTCCAATTTGGTTCTGATGAGGGCCACCTTGTAAAGCAGGAAATACAGCATTGTTTACCTTTGCCTCTAAATCATACATCTTAATTTCTCCAGTTTTTTTATTCACAGATTTCACACCTTTACGATAAAAAATCATTCCAGACCTGCAGATAGTACAAAGCAAAACAACAAATTATGGAAAATTTACAAAAGTAAAAAAAAGCTTCAACAAAATTCCAAAGAATTCATTTCATTTTACTCTTTTAGCTCTTTTCAGCACCATCCAAATGTGGTCAATGCCAATGCCGCCTGACTGGCTCCCATACCGGTGGCACGTAAAAAGCACCCACCACACTCTCAGAGTGGTTGGCATTAGGAAGGGCATCCAATTGTAGAAACCTTGCCAGACCAGATTAGAGCTTGGTGCAGCCTATTGGCTTGCCAGTCCCCAGTCAAACCGTCCAACTCATGCCAGCATGGAAAACGGATGTTAAATGATGATGATGATGATTTCTGTTGAAATACACTGCCTTTGTTTCAATTACTTTTCAAAACAATGAAGAATTTAGTAGAATAGCACAGTCATTAAGTTAGTGTTTGGAACATAAATCACAGTGAAATTTTTATGAAAGGACTTTAATGTAAATCACTTTAAAAGAAGTTTGTATCCTAGAACCAGAGAGAGTTTTAAACAGGATATCGAAAAGGTTAAAATATTTTTCCAATGATTATAAAGCAAAGGATGATTGTCTTTTTTTTTCTTTTTAATAAATTACTGGTTCTTTAATGATGTTTTGTTTCAATGATGCCATAGATACAGTTTATAAAGACAAGATGTATACATCTGTCAGTTACATAGTATTTAGCTGAGATCTATAGATATAATAACGTAACGCACACATAAACCATCAGAGTAGATATAGAAACATGTCAAATTATACTGATTTTTCTTTAGGTTGAACAAAATAATGAACAGCCAGAATAGAATTTGAAATCTTATTGCGTTCTCATCAGGTGCCTACATTAGAAACCAATCCCAAGGAAATGAGTAGCCAATCTGTTTGTATATATCAAATCCACCAGCTTCAGAGAATTAGAGCCACTGATTTGCATATGATAAGTGCTCAACACTGTTTGATATCAAAGTCCTGTCAACAGGGAGCACAGTCTACACAGTATCAAGATGATATATAACATGGAAAGGCATTATCTGTAATATTTTGTTTCACTTCTCAAAGAGATTTGTATGTGAAAATGCAGTGTCTAACAATCCACTAACAACATTCTGAGTAAGTTCTGTCATTTTCTTACTGCAAAAGTCTCTGAGAAGTTTTTATGAAACATTATATTATAGCCAGTGCTATTCCATATTTGTGTATATTACGTTTTACACACTGGTATTTTAATCTAAATTTGTTGTTATTTAGTGCTCTAGGTCAGTTCTGATTAAGCAGATCTATTCCAACCATGACCATCTTGTCTTTTTAGAGGTATCTAGGATTACGTGGTCATGTGTTCACAAACCTTACTATAAACACAAGAGCTATATGATTAAGGTACTGGACGATGACGCTTAGGTCATGTGTTCAAATGTTAGTTATCACTGTATCATGTAGCTGAGAACAAAGTGACGATTACGACAATGCTGGAGCAGACAAGGGTGATGAGAGTCGTGCTGTCGTCGTTTACCTCTCGGTCATTCTTGATCAAGAAGACCTTTCATTAAAGGCAGTCCAATTATGACCTTCCAGTCTTTTTGTGCAAAAGAGATTACATAATACAACTTGTTATTGAGGATGGTAAGGTAGCAAGCGTTAGCAACATTTTGTCTGTCCTTACATTCTAAGTTCAAATTCTGCCAAAGTCATCTTTGGCTTTCATCCTTATGGGGGTTGATAAAATAAGTACCACCCAAGCTCTGCGACTGAAATCGACGAGCCCTTCCCCCAAAACTTCAGGTCTTTTGCCTATACTAGAAAGGATTTGCATTGAAGATGGTAATGTGCAATTGAGGGAGATTTGGCTGTTATTTCTGTTTACTGCATAGAAATTTCCCTTGGATATTAATGGCAGTCAGGATTGTAGTGATATCAGTGGTGACAGTCATGGAGAGAAGGAGGTGGTGGTGGTGGTAATGACAATGGTTAATGTTAATGATGATGATGATAATGATGCTAATGATGTTGATATCAGTAATAAAAGGAAATCCTGTAAGGGCACTGCTTACCTTGGTCCTCGCAGTGATTTGTGTGTTGTGGTTGATATGAGGTCAGCAGATTCAAACGGGCTGGGAATCACTGCAGCCGCCACCAGGCCAGAGATGTGGGCCATGTCAGCCAGTAGCAAGGCATTAACGTCATCACATATCTACAAGAGGAAAGGTTTGGTACTGAGAAAGTGAAGATGGGAAGGGGGAGAGGGAGGAGGGCTGGGAAAGGGGGAGGGAAGATGAAGAGGTAGAGGAAGTGGATGCAAAGGAAGGGGAGAGGAAGGTGGAGGAGAGAAAGGGGAGGGGAGCGGAAGGAGAGGGGTGGAGAAGGTAGAGGAAGGATAAGAAGGGGAGGGGAGATGAAGGATAGGAAGGGGAGGGGAGAGGAAAATAGAAGGAAAGGGGAGAGGAATGAAAGGGGGCAGAAAGGTAAAGGGAAGGGGACAGGGAGGTAGAGGAAAGAAAGGGAGTTATGAAGGTAAAGGAAGGGGAGGGGAACAGGAAGGAGGGAAAGGAGATGAAGGGGATGAGGGAAGAGAAGAGGATAAAGAGAAAGAGGATGAGAATAAAGGGAAAAAGGAAAGAGAGCAGGAAGAAGATGAGGACAGGAAGCAAGGGGAGGTGGGGACACAAACTTTGGAAAAATATGAAATGTCAAGAAATTTAAAAGTGAAAATGTCTGACCTCTCTGAAACGCTTGTAATCCAATAGACGAGAGTAAGCAGATGTCCCAGCTATAATGAGACGCGGTCGGAATAGTTTGGCATGTTCGTGGAGTTTGTCATAGTCTACAAGTCCTGTTGATGGCTGAAAGATAAAGAAGGAAAAGAGATGGCATTATTAGATCGGATGTCAGCTTTTTTAACACACTTATAGGATCTGAAAAAAGAATTGGGAAAAGAAAAATTTTCTTTCATCTCAAAGTCACATAATCAAAGTGTATTGCCAGATCATCATCATCATCGTTTAACGTCCGCTTTCCATGCTAGCATGGGTTGGACGATTTGACTGAGGACTGGTGAAACCGGATGGCAACACCAGGCTCCAGTCTGATTTGGCAGAGTTTCTACAGCTGGATGCCCTTCCTAACGCCAACCACTCAGAGAGTGTAGTGGGTGCTTTTACGTGTCACCCGCACGAAAACGGCCACGCTCGAAATGGTGTCTTTCATGTGCCACCCGCACAAGCCAGTCCAGGGGCACTGGCAACGATCTCGCTCGAAAATCCTACAGGAGCCAGTCAGGCGGCACTGGCAACGGCCACGCTCAAAATGGTGCATCTCATGTGCCACCCGCACAAGAACCAGTCCAGGGGCACTGGCAACGATCTTACTTGGCTTGCCGGGTCTTCTCACGCACAGCCCATTTCCAAAGGTCTCGGTCCGTAGTCATCGCCTCGGTGAGGCCCAATGTACGAAGGTCTTGCCTCACCACCTCAGCCCAGGTCTTCCTGGGCCTACCTCTTCCACGGGTTCCCTCAACTGTTAGGGTGTGGCACTTTTTCACGCAGCTATCCTCCTCCATTCTCACCACATGTCCATACCAGCGCAATCGTCTCTCTTGCACGCCACAACTGATGCTTCTAATGTTCAGCTTTTCTCTCAAGATACTTACACTCTGACGGGTATTCACATTGACATTACACATCCAACGGAGCATACTGGCTTCATTCCTTGCGAGCTTACGTATGTCCTCAGCAGTTACAGCCCATGTTTCACTGCCATGTAGCATGGTTGTTCGTACGCATGCGTCATACAGTCTGCCTTTTACTCTGAGTGAGAGTCCCTTTGTCGCCAGCAGGGGTAAGAGCTCTCTAAACTTTGCCCAGGCTATTCTTATTCTAGCAGCTACACTTTCAGCGCACCCACCCCCACTACTAACTTGGTCGCCCAGATAGCGGAAGCTATCGACTACCTCTAGTTTTTCACCCTGGAATGAGATAGAAGTTGTTTCCTGTTTGTTTGCAGTCTTTATTGCACCTGAACATCTGCCACAAACAAAAACTAACTTGCTAGTTAACCTGCCTTTGAATATATATATATATATATATATATATATATATATAGAAGTCCATACATCACGAAGGCATGTGGCTTAATGGTTAGGGAATTGAGCTCATGTTTCCTGGAGCCCTATTTCCTCTATAAATAAGCCTGTTTGAACCCGCCAGTCGTCTTCGATTTCAGACCTCTCACAGGTCTGGTCGCTGACCACATACAGAACACAGCTCCAGCCAGTTTCCAGCAACGACGTCATCACCACCAATGTACTGTCTACCACAATGACGTCGCCAGCAACACCACCAACAGAGTACACACCAACATCAACAAACGCGGTTTCATCTCAACACTGTTTGAGTGGATTATTTCCATCCACGAAGTATAACAGCTAGAACAAACTGTGAGAATATTCTGTACCAGGTAACAGGTCACAGCATCAACGCTCAACACACACAACATGTGACACCACAGCTCTGCTCTCTCGACCACAACTTCCTGCGTATGAACATTCTATCTCCTTGTGTAACTCTTATACAAACTGGTATTTCTCTATCTCAATGTTTAGGACTTTTACAGTCTATGTTACAGACACACTTTTTATATTCTGTGTTTCTCTCTCTCACGCACACATATTGTACACACACTATTGCTTATACGACAGTCCGTCATTTCATATTGTTGTACACATACTCTTGTACACGAAGGCCTGACTTATGTATTGTATTAATTATATATACCGCATGCACACACACACAGACACTACGTTAATAAACTTACTCTCTTTATATACATAATGGTTGTCTGTCCTTCTCTGTTCCTTTACTGGCACTTGGCTCGCATCATCTTTCACGACGAGCCATCTACGTTATATATGTTTTGTGTTCAACTGTACGACGCGTTAAAAGGAGCCTTTTCCGTCATGTCGCCATTGTCCTTTCGTTCGAACGGTCATTCTATTACAACTTCATCGTATCACTACTGCATAAATCTCTCCAAATACAATGTTGTTGTTGGTAATAACACTCAGGCAACACTGGGATGCATTGCTAGTGATTAATAAAACAAGCTTAGTTATAGTTCAGTAGTTTCCCATATATTTATCTCTAAAACACAGCATTTTCTTTCCATGTGAAATACAGTGCACCAGTAACTTTTATAGACGATATCTAGTAAACCTTACAGAGGTAAGAGTGAAAACCACTGCTTTAAAATCTGACATTTAGGAATTTAAAGTGAGACAGCAATGAAGGTAAGGGAGATAAATCCTTAAAGATATTCTATGACACTCACATTGATCTTGTAAGGCATTGATTCAAAGAAAATGGATGTAGCAGAGATTCTTTTGGTGTCAGTCATAAAGCCATGTGTCAAACTGAAAGAAACATACAAAAAAAAAAAAAAAAAATCTTAAGAAGAATTGAAAACCTGAAGAATTCAGTAGAATAATGAACATATTTCACTACAAATGCTGAGGAGCTGCACTGAACATGAATCTATAAACCATCAAATAACCAAATTCATTTGTTAGTTGAACACCGTTTTCCATGCTAACACGGCTTAAATGAGATAGGAGAGATAACTCATGGCTGGATTTTTACTACCAAATGTTCTTCTTGTCACCACCGCGTAACTATAACTATTATTCAGTTCTGACATATTTTAACCTTTTTTGATATGCCTGAGACTGCCCCTGGATCTACAATGCAAACTTCCCATTTTAAAGTGATCTAAATTAAAACCTTCCATTAAAATTTCATGTTGAAGTTCCCAACACCAGATAAATAATGACAAAGTTACTTTACTGTGCTATTCTTTATTTTCAAAGTTAACCGAAACAAAAGACAGTGTATTTCACTAGAAACATAGTAAGAAAAGGATTAAAATACTTTGCGATGGCTGCCGTGAAATTACAAGACAGCTGCAATCTAAGCCAAAATATAAATCCAAAGCTTCAAAATAATATGAACTAACATGAGAATCACTAGATAAGTCAACCAACAAGAAATAGCAGCCAGAACTCCCTAAAGTAACATGCAAAGATAAAAATGGGTCAGTCATTGTTGGTACACATTTGATCACAGATCTGCTGGATTATGGCTGACCAAGGTTAAACAACAATGTCGTGATTTAGTGGGATACTGAAAAATCAGAAAATTAGCCAAGAGTGATAAAGTCCCTTGTGGTAATAATTCTAGTTCTAAAGGGCTCTAATTTTGCTGGAGTCAACTTTGCTTTCCATCCTTTGAGATCACTAAAGGTAATACCAATCGTGTATTAGGATCAATTCTTCTTTCTCACTTTGTAAGAATTGGCTAAAACCTGCAAAATGAGGTTTTGTAAGAAGACATCAGGAAACTCCATTTTGTATTCTTCCATAAAAATTCCATGAGCAACATCCCATTTGTCATAGAATTCACCAGAGGTTCTGGATTAATCTGATGGATCAAGGAAAGAAAGGAAGAAATTAAACAGATATTTCAACACAGCAAGGAAGACGTATTTTTTTTTTTAATACAAATATAGAGGTTTGACTGTGGTGAAGCAGTTTGCTTTGGAATCTTGTGGCTTCAGGTTCAGTTCCATTGCACAGCACCCAGGTGTCTTTATTATAGCCCCAGACTGGAAAATGAATTGTGTGAATTTGGTAGACGCAAACTAGTGGAAAACCATCATATGTAAACACACAACCCTCACCTGTTTCCAAACAAGGTAATAATCACCTGGTTTATGGAATAATAAAGAGCCTGGACCTAGTTACATAATGAGGTGGAAACAGGCTACACCATTTGAATGGACCTTTTGTCTACAAAGACTATGCAACATATCAAGAAACTCATACATGCTTTATGCAGTTGATTGCAAACAAAGGACACTACATGTATCGCTGTTTACAGTCAATGAACACATGAAAAGACAAGGGGAAATACAAACTAGTCTACACACACACACACACACACACACACACACACACACACACACACACACACACACACACACACACACACGTACATAAATGTACACAAATACAAAAATACAATATTTGTTTGTGTATGTGTGTACATACGTGCACAAACACACACGCAAACATACATGCACAAATACACACATAAACATATGCACACGAATACACACGCAAGCATATGTACACAAGTACACACGCAAACATATGGGTACACAGATACACACGCAAATATATGTACACAGATACACACACTTCAAATTCGCAAAAATTTTCTGAAAATTCCAAAAAACGAAAACGTTAGAAGGGGTTATATGGGATGCTGAAAGCAGAATCTCACCAAAATAAACAAACAGTAAAAATTGGGGAAAAAAATTACATACTGTCCTCCATCCGGTAAATCTTGTCCCATGATTCGATCATGGGGATTTAAAACAGCAGTATACACAGCCATGTTAGCTGGGCTCCCCGAATATGGTTGTACATTCACACCCCATCGTTCTGGATCAGCTCGGAAACATTCCAGGGCCCTCTTCTGACATAAACGCTCAATTTGGTCAATGTAAATATTTCCTCCATAATATCTGCAAAGACATCAATATTTTAATTTCATTAACACAGGTAATTATTCACCACCACGACAACAACATCCAGTATATCCAATCTGTAACCAACCAACAAAGAGCCTCTTATGATGTTAATCAACCGACTAGAAACAGCAGTCAAATTTTACTTTGTGCCTTAAAAAAAAAAAAAGAAAAAAAATCATTAAGTAATGTTAGTCTTTGACATATAACAGGATTAGCACTACTGCAATGCATAGTTTCTATGGCTTGATGCCCTGTCTAATGCTAACTAAATTACAGTATGTATAGGGGCTTTTTCATGGCACCAGCACTACTGAGGTAACCATGTAGCTTGCAAGATTGAGATATTTTTTGACAGAGAGGATACAGTAGTGAGTGGGGTGGATTTATGCTATGGGATGATGAGTCAAAGTGAGAAAGAAGGGGCCCAAACAAAATGCGTTTCGGTCACTTGTCCTTGCATCTGTTAGGCCCAACATTTGAAGGTTGTGTTTAACCACCTCATCCCAGGTCTTTCTTCCATGGGTTCCCTCCACAGTTAGGGTGTAACACTTCTTCACACAGCAGTCCTCATCCATATGCAACACATGACCATACCAGCACAGTCATCTCTCTTGCACACCACATCTGATATTTCACTTTTCTCTCAGGGCGCTTACACTCTTGTGTATGCACACTGACATTACCTAGCAGAGTATAATGGCATCATTTCTTTCAAGCCTATGCATGTCCTCAGCAGTCACAGCCCATGTTTCACTGCATCATGCATCATACAATCGACCTTTCACTCTGAGGAAGGAGCGCTCTGAACTTTGCCCAGGATATTCTTATTCTTGTATCCACCCCGCTAGGTAACACAAGCTATCAACTACTAGTTTCTTCCCCTGACATGTGACGGAAGCTGTTTTCTGCACATTTTCAGTGTTTATTGCCCCTGTACATCTGCCACACACAAAAACTATCTTCCTAGTTAACCTTCCTCTGATATTGCTGCACCTTTTATGTGTCCATAGCTTACACCAGGTACATCTTATGGAGTTTCTACCTACACCTTTTCTACAGATCAAATAGGGCCATCTACCTGAAGGGATTTGTGATTTGTCTGCCTTTCTACTTACTAAGGCTTTGGCTTTTGCTAGATTGACTAAGGCCATTTGATTCTAGACCTTGCTTCCACACTTGAAACTTCTCTGTGGCTATGGTAGAAGACATTTTCACAAGGTGCCACACAGTAGGACTGAACCCAAAACTATATGGTTGGAAAGCAAACTTAGTAACCACATTACATGCCTGCACTTAGCGACACCTGACGACTATTACAGTATTTCTGGCTCTAAGAGTATTAGATAACATAATAGTACTGGTCATTATAATAATATGGGGGTGATTAACTGATAGCTATAACAGTTAGAATTGATGGTTTTAATTGTATTAATGGTTCTAATAGTTGGTATTGGTAGTTGCAGTAGATACTGGTAGCTGTAATAGGAGTGATAAACCCATTCAAATACTGACTATAAATGAATAGAAAAGACATTGCAAATGAAGATGTCAATCATTTTACTTGACCAAAGAAGGCAGTGGAAGAGAAAAAGAATATGAGACAGAAGACAAGTTAGAGTTAAATTGAAGACAGAGATGGCAGCAGAAATAGATAAGTAGTATCAGCTAATAAATGAGGTCAATGAGAAATAGTGGGGTACTCATGTACTCATAAGAGCTGATGTAGGGCAGAGAGAGTGTGTGTGTGTGTGTGTGTGTGTGTGTGTCTAAATGATAAGGGCCAACGAAGGACAGGAAAGATGAATAACAACAGATTTAAGAAATATTAAATTACAGTTAATAGATAAAAATATTCTTATCTTAGATAAACAAATACAATATATATTTGGAGATTATCATCATCATTTAATGTTAGTTTTCCATGCTGGCATGGGTTGGATGGTTTGCAGGAGCTGGCAAAGTTGGAAGCTGTACCAGGCCCCATTGTATGTTTTGGCATGACCTCTACAGCTGGATTATTATTATTATTATTATTATTCATCCTCATTATAGATGCAGGCATGGCTGTATGGTTAAGAAGCATGCTTGCCAACGACATGGTTCCAAGCTCAGTCCCTTTGCATGGCACCTTGGGCAAGTGTCTTCCACAATACCTCCGGGCCAACCAACGCCTTGTGAGAAGATCTGGTGAAAAGAAATTGAAAGAACTCATGTGTGAGTGCATGTGTACCTGCTTTGACATTGCGTGATTGTTGTAAATGAATATGCTGTTACACAATCAGTATCATCATCATTTAGTGTCCACTGTCCATGCTGGCATGGGTTGGACAGCTTGACCAGGGCTGGCAAGCTGCAAGGCTGCACCAGGATCCAGTCTGATTTGGCAGGGTTTCTACAGCTGGATGCCAATGACTGAGAGTGTTACAGGTGCTTTTACGTGCCACTGGCACAGATGCCATTTTCATGACACCAGTATCTGCCACCACTGTGATTTTACTTGGCTTGAAGGGTCTTCTCAGGCTCAACATAGTCTTGGTCATTGCCTCTGTGAGGCCCAACACTCAAAAGGAGCTTTTCGTGTGCCACTTTGCCTCCATATAGCCGACACTGGTACAGGTTCCCATTACATGACAACAGCATCAGCCAAGACTATGATTTCACTTGGCTTGACAGGTCTTCTCAAACACTAGACATTGCCTCTGTGAGGCCCAAAATTCTAAAGATCATTCTTCACCACCTCCTCCCATGTCTTCCTGGGTCTACCTCTACTACAGGTTCCCTCCACAGAGATCGGCACTTCTTTAGACAGCTGTCCTCATTTCCGATATTCTGCAGAAACATATCTGGCCAAGGAGAAATAATATGCCTCCATAAACTCTAACCTCTGCAAGTTTGGAAAAGTGTATGTTAAAACGATGTTGGTGTTTTTATCTTCATTGATTTGATTTAACTAGTTGAAATGATGTAATCTTCTCAAAATATTTGTCTCGCACCATTTTCGTACTAAATATAGCAGCAAAACCCCCTCAAATCACATCCCACCACCTTTAAAATAAATAAAATGTACGTCAGATACTGTGGTCCGAGATATACATATGAGTAATGACTGATTGTTCATGGGTGGAATATCTTTGATGGGTCAGCAGGGAGTAGGGTGATAAACAACAAAAAAATACTCACCGTGCCCCTGGGTAGCCTTCAGAATACTTATTGGTGAGGCATGAGCCTGTAACATCAATCACAGCTCTACTTGCAAAGTTCTACAGAAGAAACGGTAAAAACAAGGATATTAACTCATTTGTTACCACATTTCTGATGAACTACAGTTTCTGTTTCAATCAATTTTGAAAATAATTAAGAATTCAGTAAAATAACTCATTATAAAGCTGGTTTTTGGGACATAAATTATCATGAAATTTTGATATAAGGCAGTGGTTCTCAACCAGGGTCCATATAAGATTCTTGGGGGTCCACACAACAAAGTAGTAAATCGGGGATCCACAATGACATTTTAAGGGCCCCTGAAAAAAGATTTACTTTAGATATGTTGGTATGTATTGCAAGAAACAAGTTCCTTTCTCTAATTTTACATAGTTCAACCTACACAAGTTAATGTGTGAAAAATAAAATAGGAATTTTGAAAAAAGTTTCTGTAAAACTAGTTTTTAAACATAGAATGATTATGGGGGTCCACCAGAATAAAATAGTAATCAAAGAGATCCAGATGATTGACAGATAAAGTTGACCTCAACAAGATTTGAACTTAGACTATAAAGAACTGGAAGAAATACAAGGCATTTTGTCTAACTCTCAAATGACTGTCATGATACTCTTCTCTTTATATATCATCATCATCATGTAACACTGTTCCATGCAAGTGAAGGCACATCGAGGTTGTGAGTTCGATTCCCGGACCAGGCTGCATGTTGTGTTCTTGAGCAAGACACTTTATTTCATGTTGCTCCAGTTCACTCAGCTGTAGAAATGAGTTGCGACATCACATGTGCCAAGCTGTATTGACCCCTTTGCCCTTCCTTTGGATAACATCGGTGGTGTGGAGAGGGGAGGCTGGTATGCATGGGTGACTGCTGGCTTTCCATAAACAACCTTGCCTGGACTTATGCCCCAGAGGGGAACTTTCTAGATGCAATCCCATGGTCATTCATGACTGAAGGGGGTTACCCTTTCACCCTTTCCATGCTTGCATGGGTTGGATGGTTTGACAGGAACTGAGGTGTCCAAGGACTGCATATAGCACCAGTGTCTGCTTTGGCATTGTTTTTATGGCTGAATGCTTTTCTCAAGGCCAACCACTTTACAACAAGGACTGGGTGTTTTTCGTGCCACCTGCACTATTGAGATCACCATGCTGTTCACAGGGCTACTGGCTCGGGGTAGGTGTCTGTGTAGCAGGGGGTCAGAATCATGCTAGGGAGTGAGGGCAGGCAGAGCAGGTTCACGGCTACTCCCATCTAGTATGAAAAAAAAAAAGGGCAGGGAGAACCGAAAAAAAAATGATTAGTAGGAGTTGCACACATAGATAATGGTAATTAAGATGTCCAGGGACCCCCCACCCCCACAAGACACAAGCTGAGCAGCAGTTGATGTGTGGGTGGTTTGTGAGATTGTATGAGAAGGTGAAAGGGGAGAGGAGCAGACTACGAAAATGGATGAAGGGAGGATAAGAAAAGCTGGGGATGAGGAGCACAGAAGAGTGGTGGGCAACAAATAGCAGGAGTAGTAAAGATGCTGATGGTGGGAGGATAGGAGAGATGGTGGAGGAGGATGTAGACAGTGCATGAAGGGAGGGAGTCATAGCAGTGAGGGGAGAACCCAATTACAATGAAATATGGATAAATATACAAACTTCTGAAGCAATTAATTCTAATCCATAAATTTGTCGGCTTTTCTCCTTCTGTAACAGGTCATGCATCTCAGGGTCAACATCTTTCAGTTCTTCCTGACCAGTCCATATTGTCCGATGCTGACCAACTTTGGTGATGGTGGCAGCAGAGGGAGGGAGAAGTTGCTACAATGAGAGAACAATTATTAAAAGACAATAAAGTGGAATGGTGTAAACAATAGTAACATAAATCAACAGAATGTGAACTGACCAATAAAGACACTTAGCTGATCAATGGATCACCTTCTCAACCCTGCCACTCCTTGACTCAGAAGAATATTGAGGAAGTTACAACTGGAGAGAGACAGGGCTGCACCAGTAATGGGGCTGGCATTCATTTTCATATGATTAACCTGGAGCAATATGAAGTAATATATCTTGCTCAAGGACAGAATATATCCCGCCTATTCCAGGAATTCAGCTCACAATCTTGTGCATATTAACCTAACACTTACCATTACACTAGACATGTAGCAATGGTTTCAAATAAGGCAGCGAGCTGGCAGAATCGTTAGCCAGAATGCTTAGCAGCATTTTGGCTGCCATTATGTTCTGAGTTCAAATTATGCTGAGGTCAATTTTGCATTTCATCCTTTCAAGTTTGATTAAATAAGTACCAGTTAGGCACTGGGGTCAATGTAATCAACTTAATTGCTTTGTCTGTCCTTGTTTGTCCTCTCTATGTTTAGCCTCCTGTGGGTAATAAACAAAAATGGTTTCAAATTTTGACACAAGGCCAACAACTTCGGGAGAGGGGGTAAGTTAATTACATTGACCCCCAATGCTCAAATTGCATTTATTTTATTGACCCTGAAAAGATGAAAGGCAAAGTGAAACTCAGTGGAATTTGAACTCAGAACGTAAAGATGGATGGAATGCCACTAAGCATTTTGCCTGGCATGCTAATGATTCTGCCTGCTCACTACTTTTACACACCTAATAATCACCTAATAACATGGCAGTTATATCTGATATATTATGATCTTGGGCAAGAGATGTAACACTGCTAACTTGTCGGCCTGACAAAATAGTTGTCCCACATCTTACAACTGAGTGGTTCACAAGAGGTAAAGGCGTTCAGCTGTAAAACCAATAGAATCAAAAATATGCAAATTTTCTCTGGAGTTGAAGTAGTGAAGACATGTATATTAACTCTTTCATTACCATATTTCTATTTAAAAATACATTGCCTTTATTTTAATTTAGAAAATAAAGGAAATTTAGTAAATAACTGCCTTAATGAAGCTGGTATTTGGAACATAAATTAATGAGATTTTGATAGGTTTTAATTTAGATCACTTAAATTGTTTTGACATCAGCTTATTCCTGTCTTAACCCACTTGTTACAAAATTTTTGTAGAAAATACTATTTTTGTTTAAAATAATTTTGAAAAATGAAGAACTTAGTAAAATAACTGTCATTCTTAGGCTAGTGTTTAGAAAATAAATTAACATGAAATTTTGATGGAAGATTTTAATTAAGATCACTTGAACCCTTTTGTAACCATCTTCATGCAGAAAAACACTGCTTTTATTTCTATTAATTTCAAAATAAAGAATTTAATAAAACAACTGTCATTATCAAAGTGATGCTTGGAACATAGATGAGTATAACATTTTTATAGAACGTTTTAATTGAGATGACTTTGAAACAGAAAAGTTGTATCACAGAACCAGGTGAGTTGGTATCAAAATGACTAAAGCACAAGTTTTAGGACACCATCTGAAAGTAAACACAAAACTGTTCACTCTAGTTTGCAAGTCAGACAGTAACAGGCTAAGTTGCAATTTCATTGTTGAGTTAGCAATTCATTGTTTCATGTTAGCAACAGGAAGAGATATCCAGCTGTGACAGCTAATTACTTCAGCAACATGCCATTGTGCTGATCAATTAAATAAACATACAAGACAGTGATTACTAGAACACAACACAAAATACCATGTGGCATTGGTTTCAATTCTCACTGAACGGAGTTCAATTCCAGTCAAAGTTAACTTTGCCCTTCATCCTTTTGGGCTTGTAATAAACTAAAGCCCAAGATTGGTGAAATTGTTAGGACATTGGATGAGAAATGTCCATCACTCTGTATATGTAACCATGACAACACAAGCAGGGAGCCTGTACACTAGTCATGGACAAACTGATCCATGGGTCTTTCTGAATAGCACACCTAATAAAAAATTATCTTGAATGTTTTTAATAGTGCAACCTGCCTGATGATGAGCTGTCTCATGTAACCCACTTCTCAAGAAGGGCTGCTCTTGCTTGCTCTTTGTAGTTACCTGAACTGCTAAAAACAGCAAGTAAGTTCCCTCAAATTACAAATAACATCGTACCTCTAAAAATGGATGGTTAAACCTCTGGCTCAATTAGGGCTGATCTGGGAGTTAAACAGTACAGATAAATACACAGAAATTCAGACCCACGAAGGAGCAGGCCTCTGTGCAGACATTCACAAAGTTAGAAATAGCAGCAAAATCTTCCTCAAACCAGAATCTACCATATCAAAAGAGGTCATTAATAAAATTTAAAAAATGGAATGGTCAGAGTTGGTCATGCTTAACCACAACCCTGCTCAGTAAGGACTGACCAATGAATAAATAACTGTAACAGCAACAACAGTTCCAACTGTGGTGGTAGTGGGGTGGATATCAACCATAATATTATATCTTTCTTCAAATTTACTTCCAAGAGTGAATTTGCTTTCAAATTCACATCCAACCCATGCCACCATTTTGAGCGTGACCGTTGCCAGTACTGTGCGACTGGCCCTCATGCCGGTGGCACGTAAAAGTACCCACTACACTCTCAGAGTGGTTGGCGTTAGGAAGGGCATCCAGCTGTAGAAACTCTGCCAAATCAGATTGGAGCCTGGTGTAGCCACCTGGTTCACCAGTCCTCAGTCAAATCGTCCAACCCATGCTAGCATGGAAAGCAGACGTTAAACGATGATGATGATGATATATACACACACAATAGGTTTCTGTCAGTTTCCATCTACCAAATCCCCTAAAGACATTGGTTAGTCTAAGGCTATAGTAGAAAATATTTGCCCAAGCTGCCACACAGAGGAACTGAAACCAGAACCATGTGATTCAGAAATAACTTCTTACCACAGTCCTCATCATCATTAATACCACTTTTTCATACTTGCACGAGTCAGATGGAATTTGTTGAGGCAGATTTACTGCAGCCAAATAGGTTTTTCATGGAAGGCCAGAAACAGACATCACTTCTATGATACCGAGGCTCATTTACAATCAGCACATGATGTCAAAGATGTACACACACACACAATTAGCTTCTTTCAATGTCTTTCCACTATATCCACTCAGAGATTTGGTCCTCCTGAGGCTACAGTAAAATTCACTTACCTAGGTTCCACATTGAAGGACTGAACCTGAAACTATATGGTTGAGAAGCAAGCTTCTTAACCACACAGCCATTTTCCTACATGCAAGAGAACAGAGGGACATGTTATCAAAAGATATCTTTTCCTTAAATTATAAAAGTGTGATTTGCGAAATTTGATTATTTTTAGCAGATTGAGAGAAGACGCAGCGGTTTACTCTGGCTTCGAAAAACTAAGGTGGGTGGATGAGGTGATGGAAATTATAATTTAGGTCAACAACTTAAAACAAGGAGGATGAGGACAGAGAAAGAAAAGGATTAAATCACAATATGTTGGTTTTATTTTTTTTTTCTGAGAGAAAAATCTGATTCAAGGAGTGAACCAGACTGATAACGGAGCCACCTCTACCCAACCCTGTATGTTCTGAATTAACCTATGTCTAATTAATATAATGACACAACTACAGACATCTGTTTAATTCCATTATTATTCAGATAACTGTTAAATGCAATGTTTTGAATTAATCAAGCATTATTTCATAGCATTGAGATTTCAATAGCATGCTTGTTTAATTTTAGAGTGACAGATCTGACCAGTTTGAACATAAAGTAGAATATTTGGGCTAGATATGGCCCTTTAATTGCTAAAGGGTTAAACAAAGACAACACAGGTGGTGTGCGTGTTATTTGGTTCCAGGTCAGAACTGATGATCAAAGGTGTTGTAGCCAGGTACATCTTATCCTTTTAGGAGTGGGTATCTGGGAATACAATACATCATCCAACGTGTCCTTGTTTTTTTAATTGAAGTAGTGATATCTGAGGGAAACTTAGTTGCTATTTCTAGTAGGCTTACAGACCATGTGGGGTCTCATATGCATACATGTATATGTAAGGTCAGTGTGAGTAGAAGGGGACTGCAAATGAATATATATGCGAGAAAGGGATGTCTGTGTCGGGGTTTTTTTAATTTTTGGTTCTCATATGTGTATGTGTGCCCTTCTTTTTGCAAACCCTTACCTGTTTTTTCAAGTAAAGCAATTTTCATTTCACTCATCTTCCATAAACAGCAACACCATCAGCACTTAGCATCTGTTTTCCATGCTAGCATGGGTTAGATGGTTTGACTGGAAATGGCAAGCCAAAGAGTGGCACCAAGCCCCAGTCTGTTTTGGCTTGCTTCCTATGGTAGGATGCCCTTCTTAATGCCAACCACTGCATAGTGTACCGAGTGCCTCGCACATGTCACTGGCGTGGGTGCCTCACATTTTACTGTTCTCTTTTACTGAACTGTTAAGTTACAGGTGCGTTAACACAACACCAGTGGTCAAGTGAAAGTGAGGGACAAACACAAACACACAACATGCTTCTTTTAGTTTCCATCTACCAAATTCACTCACAAAGCTTTGGTCAACGTAAGGTGAAAGTAGAAGACACTTGCCAGAACCACGTGGTTGGGAAGCAAGCTTCTTACCACACAGCCATGCCTGCACTTGTTCAAAATCTTTAGGGGATGCACTTACAACGCCTGCACCCCACTATTCCCAAGTCTATGTACATGTGCACATGTGTTTTGATAATGTGCACCAGTCATAAGTAGGGTCTTTTATTTCCAATCTTTCATGGAAACATATCTGGCCATGGGAAAATACTATTTTGCAAGGAAATGTTTGAGAGGAACTCAATGAATTTGACCTGATTCATAAAAACAGGGGGAAATGGACATTAAAACTATGGTAATATATATTGTTGACCTCATAAGAATTTATAAACTTTTGGGGGAATGAGAAATAATTCTTTCTTTGAATAATGTTATATGATGTACTCCTGAGGTACATCATATAACGCTAGAAAGAATAGCATGAAAATATAATGTAGAAAACCCTTTTTGGCTAGAAAAAAGTCGAAGGCAATCTTTTCACTTTTTATATCCTAATGGGTTTTTCAACATGTTATTCTTTGTAGTTTTTTTGTGATATGTCTCATATTCCAAATATTGATGAGCTAATATTCTGGAAAAAGATAAGGCAGCTGGGAATTCCTGCGAGACAGCTTGCTAAGCGCCACAGACCAAATCTGGAGCAAAGTCCCTTACAGACCTAGAGTAATATGGTGGTGTAGACAGGGCCATTTGAGCAAAGAAACAACCCTGGAAGAGTAGGGGTAGCAGAGGACTGTATCAATTAGCCAGAAGGGAAGCTAGAAGACAGGTATATATAGCCAAGGGAGTAGCAGAAAAGAAGTTTGCCTATGTTCAGCAACGTGAGGACCAAAACACGTGCTTAATCCAGCGTTGAGTATAACTAAAGGCCTGGAATTTAATGGGAGGGGACTAGTCATTTATACCGATCTCGAAAGGAAAGGCAAAGCAGACAGCGACGGAATTTGAACTCAGAATGTAAAGACGGACGAAATGCCCAAAGCACTTTCTCCGGCATGCTCACACTTTTGCTAGTTCGCCATCTCACGCTTCTGCTAGTTCGCCATCTCACGCGGGAATAAGAAATAAAGGGCTTTCTGGTACTACTAAAGCAGCACGGTCCCGAACGCGCTAGCTAGTCGTGAGTGGTCGATCCTAACCCTAACCCTATCCCTAACCCGCGTGTGCAAATGAATACGTGTTTAGGGTTAGGGTTAGGATCGAACACTCACGACTAGCTAGTGCGGACACGTGACTGCGCGTTCGGGACCGTGCTGCTTTAGTAGTACCGGGCTTTCTATGTGGCCGTATGATTGATTGGCTAGAAATAACAGCTAAGTCTCACTCGAATTACTTTCTACGGATCTTTTTTAAAACGGGGGTCACATTTTTCATTAATGTTTTACGTAGTGTTTTTGGTACCGAAAGACTTTCAAACTTCGTATACTTATCTATTTTGTGTTATAGAACAGAAAAATATTTTTGTATTCGAATTTATTTCATGTAAAAAATTGTCTTATTTCGATAATTTCAACCAATCACTGACTTAGTTTTGCTTTTTTCTTTTTAAATTTGCTGTTTTACCCTAACCCTATCACCGATAGAATTGTTTCAGAATCGTTTGTTTATGTAGTCGGCACTTAATGTATATCGGCTGAATGGACGTCAGTGATTGGTTGAAATTACAGAAATACGACAACTTTAACATGGAATAACTTAGGGATTTCTTTTTTTTTAAGAAGACTAAGAGAAAAAGATGTTTTATATGACACATTCTACCAGTGTTCCAAGTTTCAAAGTGTTTCGTTAATGAAAAATGTGGCCCCCGTTTTAAAAAAGATCCCTTTCTACTACCTGAACATACATACTATAGGCACAATGATGAGAATTGCCATGGCTGGACCGGCGGAGGTAAAGAATACGTACACCACTAGTTTTCGGCGTAATAAAAACCTTTACCCTAAACACTGGGTGTACGTATTCTTTACCTTCGCCAACTGGACCACTTCTCATTAATGTTCTACGACTAAACAACTTGTACATGGTCATACAAGCTGTTAGAAATAGCAGCCGAATCTAGGTTTGAAATGGGGCAAAACAAAGACGATTCAAATTTATTCTTTTAAAATTTTTATCAAATCAAGAAATATATATATATATTAAAAAAAAAAAAAACATACGACAAGCGAATTATCAAAATCATTTTTGCTTACGAATGTATTCTGAAAATGTTTATCGTGCATAATAAAACAGCCTTGAAAAACACGCAAATATTACAAGGACACAGATTTCATTTACCAGGAAGAAAAACACACACAAAGATGCACCAAAAGAAAGATAAATACAAGATTACATTTTGTATTTAAGAATAATTATTGAAAAAAAGTTTTTGTTTTGTTTAACAATTAAAAGGAAAATAAGAAAAGCGGCGAAATTTGAAATTGAAGTAATGGGTAATGTAAAAACTGGTCTTGGCTCTCCTGTATTATCAAAACGAATAAATAAAATGTTCCAAAATAGGAATTTATGTAGCAACCACTTTTAACTTTTTGAAATTTTATTTATTCATAATAATTAATTCGAATCTTCGAATCATGTTTTGAACATGGAAGATTTCGAAGGTACAGAAAAAGAACATTTTTTTTCGCCCTTCCCGACTTCATGACATCTTATATAACGTTTCATTTCAATAAATCGCAATTTCTTACAAATTACAATGTTAAGTTTTATACAGGGGCAACAGGACTGTGTCACATATACATTCATAAATAACTAAATATACTAATATACGAATTATACAAAATTATCGAAAATAAAGGGGTGGTACTACGATTTACATGCTTTGAAGCATCAACTTATGTTTCGATAATTGAGAAAGGTATACTAGATCCTTACAACCCTCCACATCCCAACATCGCTAATCTCATTTTCTATAATATTCCGCTTTTTTCTCATGTTACCGAATAAATTATTTACAAATATTCGTGTGCATTGATAACAATCGACAAGGTCGCCTTAAATAGTCGTTACTCTGATGCTAAAATTTCTTCGTCTTAATTAAAGGAAGGACTTGTTTGAAAAACAAACTCACTCACAAAAAAAAAAAAAGACAGGGTGGGCACGGTAGGAAAAGCCTTCAATTGTGGTCTGCTCATGAAATGTGAGGAAGGAGCTAAATAAAAACAACAAAGTTAAACAGTTCAGTGCGAACAGGCCCACATGTAAAAGTTTAGTAACCGAAACTTGTGTGCCACCAGTAAGCTTTGTGGCCTAAAATCAACAGAGAATATTTTGAAAATGCTTACTTTGAAGACAGTGTGGACGAGTCTGAAGTGGGTTAATTTCAGCAGCATTTTGCAGACTGCACAGAAGGAAACAAAGGTAATGCTGGCTTTAGCCACGTGATAAGTTCAAGCCCAGCCGTCGTCAGCCAACCAGGCGAACCGTGCTGCTATCAAAACTCTTTGGCTCCCACCCATAATACTTCTTGTTCTCCTCCTCCTCTTGTTATTTATTTGTGTTCCTTCGTTTTGTTGTTTGTTGTTGTTATGCTAATTCGTGTTGTTTAAAATATAAGGGGAAACAACTCTCATTATTGATTGTCTCTTCTCACTTTTCTTTTCTTTTCGTTTTTCTCTATTAATCAATTGATCTTTCTCTTCCCCTCTCCGTCCCACCTCTCTCTCTCTCTCTCCCCCCTCAAAAATGCTTTATTTACTTTTTGTTCACTAATTTCAGTCAGCGGATTACGATTATTCTAGGTTACCATCTTCAAAGCGTTTTTAGTCCATCAAATCGACCCCAGTACTAACTTTAAAGGACTTTTGGAACAGCTCTCCTTCAATTTCCCATATTTCACGAGAAAAGAAAAGAGTAAAATTTTCCTTCACTTTTTAGTATTCTGAAAAAGAAATGAATTTCCAAAAGTCTTTTTATTTTTTGAACACTTTTGCCCGACACCACTACAACTTCTGTTCGCTTCCCCTTCCCATTAGGTACAGGATTTTGAAGTGTTCTACTTCAGTCCTCTACTTATTTTATTGTTATTTTGATATTTAATTATCGAAACTTGACATTGCAAACCCAAAACTTCAGACTTAATGCAGGCCGGATTAAGTTGTAACATTCTACGGGTGGTCGTGAATGGTCATGAATCAACACTTAGCCCTGAAGCATCGAGAGTGCAACAAGATTCTCGACAAAGCTCTCTTGTAGTACAAACATATCCAGGCCTCTGCTTGCCTTATGATACCGTGGATCTGCACCTCGGAAAGTCTCTTTCCGAGGTGCAGCCGGAGCAAAGTTCATTTTGTGGTATACCAACAGTTTACATACATATATATATATATATATATATATATATATATATATATATATATATATACATATATATATATATATACATATATACACATACATGCATGCATGCATATATGCATGTATACATACATATATGCATGCATACAAACATGTGTGTGTATTAGCGTGTGCGTGTGGGGGGGGGGGGTATGTAAGTATGTACTATGCATGAATGTACTTGACATCTAAATATAATATCGACAAGCGAAAAAGTTTTAGAAAGAAAGAAGAAAAGTAACTTATCAAGACTTCTTAAAAAAGATCTGAGATTTTTTCTCTTACAATATGAAAACAGTTTTTCATGATCCTTTATCTGATAGTATATATAAATATATACTTGTGCATGTATATGTTATGTGAATATATTAGTGTATATGTTAATATATGTGTATATACACTAGCGTAGCTAGAGTGTGTACCGCCCGGAGCGGCCCTTCTGTTTGCCGCCCTAACCCTAACCCTAACCCCACAAAAGACACATTTTGCTCATAGCAGACCCAAAAGTACCGCCATCTCCCCACCTACGCTAGTGTGTATATATTAGTATATATAATATATATACAGGGGTTGGACAAAATAATGGAAACACCTAGCATCATAACATCATAATTTTGAAATATCTATAAAACCACCAAAAGCTTGTTTATTTTTATGTTTTTATTTATTTATTTATTATTAGTGTTGCTTAAAAGGTTTTGCTAAAATTGCTGTTTCTTTTCAGGTTTCATCAGAAAAAGGTAACTAAAATTCATTAAAATGACAGATCTATCGGACTTTCAAAGAGGTCAAGTTGTTGGTGCTCGTATGGCAGATGCTAGCGTAACGAAAACAGCTGAAATGTTTGGTGTATCAAGAAGTACTGTCTCAAAAGTAATGATAGCCTTTGAAAAAGAGGGAAAAACCTCCTCGTCGAAACAAAACTCCGGAAGAAAACCAAAACTTTCAGACAGAGACTGTTGGATTTTTACGCGAATTGTTATAAACGATCACAAAAGTACAGCACCCAAAATTTCTGCAGACCACCTTGAGAACCCAGTTTCCACAGAAATTGTTCGCCAGGAGCTGCACAAAGCCGGATTTCACGTGCTGGCTGCAATCAAAAAACCACTACTTTCAAAAAGAAACGTTGCAAAGCATTGAGAGTGGAGTAAAAACCTACAGAATTGGTCCCTAAAGCAGTGGAAGAATGTTATTTTCTCCCTTTCCTTGTCTAGTGAGGATTGGTGCTTCCAAAAGACGTGAATGCATTTGCCTGACAATCAGTCTGGTTCCATTGCACAGCTTTGGAAGATTTCTCAAAAGCATGATTGGAACTCCTTTCGATGTCAGTTTGTGAGAAGGCATTCCAGGATGATCTAAAGAGTTAAGAAACTTAGTAGGATAATTCACAGCGTCATTGGGGTCCACAACAGTATCCATTGAGAAATAATTTTTTTTTTTCTCGGTATTGATTGATTGCATGTTTCCATTTGACATCCTGGACAGTTTCATTCTTTGGTGCAAGTATGGCTTTTTCACAAAGCCAATTGCGTCTAATATTTGGTATACCTTGATAAGTTTTGACCAAAATGCCGCAGCCATTTGAAAAAGTGATGTCTCCATTATTGTCTTGCTGAATGCTTTCATTTCCCAGATCCAGTAGCTGAGCTGCTAATCTTCCAGCATCCAAATCTCTGAATAAATTGGCTCCGCTGAAAATCTGATCCGACCGAAAGTCTAATCTGGATCAAATTTGGGCCGAAGTCCTGTTTGAGCCGAAAGTTCGATTTGAGCCGAAAAACCGATTTGGGCCGAAAGTCTGATTTGAGTCAAAAGTTCAATTTGGCCGAAAATTCGAGTTCTTCAGTATTTTCTTCCGAGCGCTTCAATTCACAAACTCCGCGGAACTTCGAAACCTCACGAGCACGAAACCTCTCACTCTAATTCGAATCTGGTTTCAAATGAACTGAATTGAAAATGTTTTCTAAATTCACCAAATTTTGGTATTACTTCAAATTCAGTTTAAATGAGAAACTTTTAAGTCCACAAATTTTGGGAGGTCTTTTAAAATTTGAATTTTCAATTGTTAGCATATAACAAATCCTCATCCAGACCCGATCCCAATGCTGGATGTTCAAGAACCAAATGAAGGGCAGATTTTCAATCCCAGGATCATCCTGATTCCAAAAAAAAGGTAAAATATGTCTATGTAGAGCAAATATAGGCTGAGATACAGGGGTCCCGGACGGGCGGACAGACAGAATTTCGCGTCTATTATAAAAAATATAAAAGATAGTTGAGCTGGCTGAATTGTTAGCGCATCGGACAAAATGCTAAGCGGCATTTCTTCCCATTCTTTATGTTCTGAGTTCAAATTCTGCTAAGACTGACTTTACCATTCCGGGTTCGATAAAAATCAAGTACTAATTGAGCCCTGGGATTGGAGGGGAAATCCATGCGATCAACTTATCTTTCCCTTGAAATTGCTGACTTGTGTCAAAATTTTGTATCAGCCGGAGGTAATTATATTCATGTGTGTGTGTGTGTGTGTGTGTGTGTGTGTGCTCACACACACACAAATCTATAGTCATCCCGCTGCAAAGTTATTTCTCTTCAGTCGTAGCGTCACACACATATTCCATCTTTACCGCTAATCACGCACGACCAGGTCCTCTTAAAGATAGGGTAGTTGTGTCACTGCATGAACTTCAATTCCTATACAATATTGGGGGGTCTGACATAATTTTTGCTATATGAGAAAACGTAGCAGCGTTAAAGGACATTACCATGTTATCTATTTGTAACACAATACAATAGTACCTGAACAATTATACCATTCACTTATGTTTTCTTTCACTCACACATACTACTCTCTCTTTCTTTTTCTTTCTCTCTGTTTATCTATCTATCTATCTATCTATCTATCTATCTATCTATCTATCGATGTATCTATCAATCTATCTATCTATCTATCTATCTATCTATCTATCTATCTATCTATCTATCTATCTGTCTGTCTGTCTGTCTGTCTGTCTGTCTATCTATGAATAAAATGGCCGTCTCAGTAAGCAATTATTATTATTAACATACATACACACGTACACATACATAAAAACGCACACATGCATGCATAAATATATACATACGTACGTACATAGAAAAGATATGTTCTGTTTTGGATATGAGCTGTCCTCTGAACCCGAATGTGGGAAGAAAAATACAAGAGAAAGAGGACATCTATGGACCGTTCATAAGTAGTTTGCAAATCCAGTACCCAAGATACTCTTTCAGCCTCATACCTAATATTATTGAGGCAACAGGATGCATACCAGGCTGTCTGGAGGAGCGAAGTACGACTGAACCTCGGATCTTGGGGAGAGAACGCAAATCCTTAATTCATTTTACTACAAATGATTACACGATGTCTGAGACTATAAAAGTCTGTAACGCCTTAAGATTTAAAAGATGACGATTAAAAGAAGATACTTTCCTTCACAACCTTGCTACCAAGTACGTTGTCGGTCAAAGTTTACTCTGATATTAAAAAGAGGAAGAGAACATACATGTATACATACATACATACATACATACATACATACATATACATACATACGTACATACATACATACATACATACATACATACATACATACATACATACATACACACATACACACATGCATTCTACCGCGATGCATCATCAGAAGAAAGGATGAGCTGAAGACTATGCATGGACATGTTAGTTGAAAACTCTGAGATGATAGTAACATTGATCATCAAAGCAGCCGATCATGGATCAATAACCGGATTACTACCTCTCACTTTGAAGGGTATACGTTTGCAATCCAGGAAGAACAGGAAATATCAACCAATTCCTGATACACAAAAGGGATAGAGATGCAGGAAAAGCAGTAAAGTGTGACAACTGATGCAGACCGAAGATATCCACATCATAAGCAGTTGTCCGAAAATGTCATCACCGTATTATCTACCGATGAGACATGATGTTGTAGCTAGGACACTCTATAATGAAATCCATCGGATGAATAACCGCGAGGACAAACAAGCAAGAACCCACAGTATTGTAGAAGCCAGGGTCACTCATAATAAAAAAGAATACTGGTGGAATGTCCCAGTGAAAACCTTAATAAAATGTAAGCCCAACAGACCTGATATAATGATTTGGAATAGAGAAGAGAAACTGTACGGCTGTAGAAATTAGCTGCCCAGAGGATGTTAACATAAAACTGAAGATCAGTGAAAAAGAGAATACCTACACTGAACTATAGAGAAATCTGTAGTAATTCTATCCAGATTACAAGTTCAGATTTATACCAGTAATTATTGGGGCCTTGGGATATGTAACACACTGCCTAAATACCAATCTTGAGAAATTAGACTTCTCAAAACCAGAAAGGAGAAAGCTAATTCGAAAACTATTACTGTAAAACTTTCCAGAAGTTTATCATTTAAATATGTATGAGTATGTCTAGATATACAAGTATATGCATGAGAAGACATACATAAAACAAAATATACAAATCTGCACATATACATACATACATGCATGCATACATATATACATACATACATGCATACATACATACATACATACATACATACATACATGCATGCATGCAAAAATGCCCTGTTGCTGATGTTGAAATTCCAATGAGACCGGCTCTTTCTCTGTTGCCAAGAAATCTTGAAATGAAACGGAATAATGACATACATATCAGCAAAAAGTTATGCCTGGGCACATATACATGCAAGCTAGGAGATATTAACAACATTGACAGAAATAGTAGCCTCTCCTAAAGTACAACCCATCATATCAAGAAGGAAATGAGTTCACGTTTCAGCAACAGCTGTTTAAATTTCAAAGACAGAAAACATACATACATACATACATACATACATACATACATACATACATGTATGTATGTATATTTTCTTGTTCTCTTTTTAATTTAGAATTAACTTTAACTGCCCACCTGCTTCAGGGCCGGATTAAGACCCATCGAGGCCCTAAGCACTTCGTAATTCAAAATATAAACGATAACAAACCGTAAAATAATATATTTTTCAAAACAAAACAAAACAGTAAGAAGGAAAATAATATTCATTTTTGTATACTTCTACTTTATGTATATCTGAAAAGTTTCCTCCTACTTTTTGAATCGGGAAGTCTTTGATCAGATCCTCAAAATTAATCTTTGGTAATACATTTGCATCTATACTTAGTAGAGATAAAGGCATCCCAAATGTTATTTTAGAAAGTTTAAAGTGATTCCTTTTGTGCCGTAAACCATTTACCATTTTTGTGGTGCCTCCTTCTTCCCTTGATGCCCTAAGCACGTGCTTATTTTACTTAATGGTTAATCCAGCGCTGACCTGCTTGGTAGTTAAGCATCTTGGTTTGTTCAACATCCTTTCAATCTTAAAAAAGTCCTTCAAATTTTTATTCTCCTAGATATTGTGATCTTTTCTAGTTTATGAATTAAAGAATTGCATTCTTTCTCCAAGAACCCATGTTCAGTTCTACTTCGCTCCAGGCAGACTGGCATGTATCCTGTTATTCCAATAATAATAGGTACGAAGCTGAAAGTGTATCTTGGGTACTAGATTTGCAAACGCCTTATCGATGGTCCATAGGTGTTTTGTTTCAGCCTGGACAACATTGGTGTTATGCGCTTATATGTATTTATTCGCATGCGGGCGTGTGTTTAAAAAAAAAAAACAGAAAAAAATTCACAGCTGTCATTAACAAGAAAGTTATGACTTGTTAGCAAATCCCACGTTGTCGCTAATTGTTTTCGGTGCCTATACAGTCAAGAGCAGACATACAACACCTTCTAGTTCATCCTACACTTGATCCAGCACAACATCCAGGAGTAGGAGTTGCACCAGCACTAGGATAGTGCGTGATTTAAAGTGCTTTGCTCAACACACAATGAGCTACCCTGTCCAGGAATCGAACCTATTATCTTACGATCGTGAGCCCAATATTCTTAACACTAGGCCACGCATATAGCAGAAGACTAAATGAAATAGCAGCCAAATGACTATCAAAGCACGACTTAACGTTTTAGAAAAGGATGGAATGTCTTTGATCACAGGTCAGTCCTGTGCCAACAGTCTTATGAAAGAAGGCATTCCAATGATACATGTATGTGTGTGGTGGGGAGATGTTAATTTGCAGGAAGACTTGGCTGCTATTTCTAGCAAAGTGTGCGACCACGTAGAGGGTCCCTATTTAGAATGGTTTTCCTTTACAAATGTATCAATATGCCTGTGTATCCATCCATCCATCCATCCATATATATATATATATATATATATATATATATATATATATATATATATATATATATATATATATATATATATATATATATATATATATATATATATATATATATATATATATATATATATATATATATATATATATATATATATATATATATATATATATATATATATATATATATATATATATACCCGTTGGTAGTGAACAAATCCTAGAAAGTAAAAGCATATTCAGTGGCCTGCTTACGAACTATGGAGTTTCCATAGTGTCGGAGAAACTTTAGGGAGTACGTAAAACAGGCTCGTGCAGCGAACTAAATCATAGATACATTAATGCGAATAATTAACTTTAACAGATGCTATATGTAGAGGAATATGGGTTGGGATGTGTGTCTCTGTTGCTCTGTGCATGTGAGTGTTTTGTGTACATGTGTCAAGGAGATGCGAGTCCAACTAAGGGAAATAACTGCGTCCCACAACGTGACTGAATTATCACAAGTTTCTTTTCCCACCCACCATCATCATTCTCTCTCTCTCTCTCTGCTATGATAGTCAGTCAGCCGTAACTCAAGTGGTTTGTAGCAACAACAATTACCACCACCACAACCACCTTATACATATCATTCTCACTTTAACTACAGTACCACAACTACTGTTATTGTTATTATTACTACCAGTACTACTAATTCTGGTGTTGTTGGGGATATCTTGCGACCAAGACAATCCGTTTTATCCGCCTCCTCATCTTCCTTCCACTGTAAGTCAGTCCCGATACGTTCATCCACACAACCAAGAAAAACAGATCCCATCTCCTAGAAACGACACCTTAACCACATAGTCCACCTTTAATAATGCACTGTGTTAGGCAGAAATCGGTGAGTGTTTTATCTCGCCAGTGCTGTGGTGGATTTCATAATTTAATCCCGGGATTCATAGAGCCAGCCCCGAAATGGAACCTACAACGTCAGCTTCGACGTACCAAAGTACTATCGGTGGCCAGTATGAATCCCCATGTAAAGGAAATGGAATACGCGGTTCGGGGACCAATTGTTATAAGGGCTGCGGAAATCGAAGCTGATTTAAACAAGGTAGGTACTATCTTATCTATCTATGAGACTATATATTTGTACACACATATACATACACATGCATACTATGTGTGTGTGTGTGTACGTATGTATTATATATATATGTTTATGTTGATGTAAGGGTCGGAAAACCTGTGATTAGACGTCTCATTAAGGACTGTCACGCCTGGGACTACATTAATTAATCTATGACCATTTTTAAGACGGTGGAGTGAGAGCTAAAGGAAATTTGGCTGCTATATCTAGCAGGTCGATGTATTTGTGGGTGTAAATATTAATACTTTAATGTACGAATATATTAGAATGTACTTATGGGCATATATGTATTATGTATGTACATATTTATGAACGTATATGTATGTATGAATTTATATATATTTTTTAACGTGTTGATGTCAATGAAATTTTATTTTCATATATAACATATAAACATGTACATCTTTTATAAGTAGATATATGTAAATGTATTTGTGCATGTGCGTATATATATATATATATATATATATATATATATATGCCTGTATGTATATAATATATCCGTATATATATCGTTTGTAGAAATGCATAAACCCGGAGAAGCCCACTCTAAGATGTAGAGCAGTTAATATTGTAGTGGGGTAGGCCAGTTTATGGGGTTACCTGGGTTTCTCGCTCATAAGGGGTTTTACCTTACGGCGTATCTTCGGACCCCCAAACCTGCTAGCCTGAGACCTCTTTAAAATACGGTGGAGGAAAAGCTTCGTTTTAAAGGGTAAAGCTCCTGAGTGATTATGTCCCTTCGCTATTGTCCATCGATCATCGGCCGATAATCCCCTAGAGAGAGAGAGAGAGAGAGAGAGAGAGAGAGAGAGAGAGAGATTAGTGGTGGTACTTAACTACTTTTACAGTGTTTTTTTTTTTTTTTTGGAAGGTACAGTCTTCCGATTTGCGTGTACATACTACATCTCGAGAAAATCTGTATGTTTTTAATGACAGCCAGGCAAAGCAGTCATAGATCAGAATTGGTCCCCCGGGCTTGTGGCTGCCTGTGGAGAACTGCCCAGTGTACTCATGCCGCAGTGTATATAATAGATGTAAACACTTTATTTTTGTATGCAATATAATCGTGGACGCAAAAAAGGGGGATCAGTCGCAATACTTCTAAACCCTTATTGGAATTTTTTCGTCCACCGAGTATCCTCGGTCCGATTTGAGCCTTGAGTAGATGGATACTGTGTTAGTCTGTCGGAGAGGTTATATCTGTATTTCAAAGGGGTCTGCTTTGTCACACACACACACACTGCCTTGCTGTTTCTGTATAGGGATTGCATTAAGGGTGCATGTGTCTGTGGAATACTGAACTGATTTGGACACTAATTCAATGAGTAGGTTGTTTAGTTGAGCGAAGAATTGAAAACCTCGTCGAAATCAACGGAGATCCATTTATTCATTTTTATGTATATGTATGTTTTGATGTGTGTTTTTGTATGGGCCTATAGATTTTATGGATAGTTCCAATCCATGTTCGATCATGTGAAAACATACACATATACACACATTATGCGCACAAATACACAAACATACTATACATACATACATACATACATACATGTGTGTGGCTGTATTTCATAAGACTGCAGTCATTCTGGGACATTCTGTCGGTTGCTCTTGCTGAGCCACTACATCGCAGGATGTCATATGCCAATACCAGTTGTCGAGCAGTGGTGGGAGACATGTGAAAACACACACTCACACATCTATATATACGATGGGCTTCTTTCAGTTTTCATCAACTAAATCTACTCACAAGGCTTAGAAGACACTTGTGATGAATCTTGCAGGCATGAAGTGGAATTCGATCCACCATAGCCAAATTTAAATTAACACTTCAACAGAACTTTTCTCATGCTGGAACAATGGTTTTTGTCTGTGACAGCAGTTTTACATTTGCCATATAGCTTTAGCTAGGCCGAAATAATGTCTTCACCACTTGACCCCTCTAACCTCTATTCCACCAAAAGCTAGAATTAAGATAACAAGTACCACCAACGAAGTCTGTTGTTCTCAACGATATGTCTATCCTTCTGGATAGTTATAAAAGCAAGAACCCCAAAGCAAAACCCAGTTAGTCGGCTCATGACAACTCAATCAGTTAGTCATTTGGTGATAACTCAGCCACTTGGTGATAGCTCAGTTTGTGAGAACGGAGTCTGGCTTACCAGCTGAACAAACGCTGTCTCTAAAGAAAAGGACACAAAAAGAACAACTATGGTAACTTACCAACAGAGCACTTGTTTCGTCCCATACTTTCACTTCTCTGCACATTACCATACCTCTCTCTGTGGTTTACTACTACAATAAAAACATACAGGCCAAAATTAACTTTTTTACTTTGCATGCTCTAGGATTTTATCACCTGCCTGTCGAGGCAAGGTATATTCCATGTAACAGTAAAAGTAAACATTTCCTTAAAACTTCATGCATTGTTCATCTTTCACATCTTGCAACATGCTGTTGCAATAAATTTCAACCTTAACACACTTATCCAGAACCTTGTTGACTCATTGACCTCCAGTACTTGACCGGTACTTATTTTATTGACCCTGAAAGGATGAAAGGCAAAGCTGAAGAATTTGAACTCAGAATGTTAAGATGGATGGAATGCCAGGATATCCATATTATCAGGCATGCTAATGATTCTGCCAGCTTGCTGTCTCACTGTGTGCATATTAATAATGAATATATATATATATATATGTATATATATATATACATACATATATATATATATATATATATATATATATATATATATATATATATATATATATATATATATATATATATATGTGTGTGTGTGTGTGTGTGTGTGTGTGTGTGTGTGTGTGTGTGTGTGTGTGGATATGTTTGTAGTTATTAGTGGCTAGTTTAGTACATGCCATTATTTTGCTGGCCTGTTATCTTCTCACTCATCCTTCTCCTCTCATAAAGTCAAGTAAATGTGACCTACATCCTCATTCTCTGCTCAGTGACAAACCTTACAACAGTCCAGCCTGTGGTTAAGTAGGTCGGTACCCGAACCTATCTCCTCTTGCTCTCCTCATTTTGCTTCTACTTCCCAAACGTTTATATTTGGCTGCTCCTTGTCTATCACTTGTATTTCTGTCTCAGTTGTCTGGTGATGTGTTTGCTGATCATGCCAGCCCTTAATAGCGTATCTACTGATTGCATGCATATTATGATACCATGTGTTTCAGAATACTGAAACATGTGTAACAGATGAAATAAAGGAGCATCAAGTCAGTCAAAGTTGATGCCCTTTTTCTGCATAAAGAAGTCCTGATCTCTAATTGTGGAAATATGATATTCAATTATTGAGCCACACAGAGGCAATGGCATGTGACCAAGGCTTCTGACAGTTACCTGTGCTTGAGAAGACATGTCATGCTAAGTGAATTGTGGTTGCTGTCCGTACTGGTGGCACGTAAAAGGCACCTGTGCCAGTGACACATAACAGACATCTTGTATCGTATTTAATGTACCCTTATTCGTCTCTGTTAGATGAATAGAAGACACGGACCATTGTTCACTTTGCTCATTTTTGCTTCACTTAGATATAATACATACATGCATGTACACACACACACACACACATATTTCTTTCAAACCTTTACAAATTGTGTGCGATGAGTTATAGCGTCATTCAATTTCTACAAACATTGATTTATGTTTTAGTATTTTTTCCTACTATATCTGTGTGTGTGTGTGTGTGTGTGTGTGTGTTTATATACACATACATGCTTGCAGCCATGCATACACACTTGTTCAATCATTAGCAAACACTCACTATATGAATAAGTTTCCTTTCAGGATGTTGGAGAAAACAATAGTTCTCACCTCCCCACTTCTCAGCCACTGATGTGGAACTTATGAAGGCATAACTACAGGGTTTTACCCCCCACCCAGATTTTGGGAGGTCATAACTTTAAGAAAAATGAATATTTTTTAATGAAATTTTCTATGCATATAGTATTTACTATGTAGAATCCGAATATACAAAAAATTCCGGTGAAAGTGTTTTGGAATGGGGGTGGGGGACAATTTTCGGAAATTCCAACAGAGTCCACTTAAATTCTTCTTAACTTCCAGGAAAATTAATATTTTTTCGTGAAATTTTCTACAAATATACCTTGATGTATGTACATTTCGAGCATGTAGGAATTTTGAAGGAAACAATTGCAGGTTATTTTTTAGAAGTGTTCCCCACTCGGTGGTGTTTCGGAGCAAGTCGTCCATAATTGTTTCATTTTTCTCTATTATATGCGTATGTGCATCCGTAGATTTGTAATGAAGTAATACGCTGCTTCTGTTCTCTTCTACTTCTCTACTAGAAACGTTTGCTTTGGAATTTACTTCTATTGAGAAAAAAAAATCGTGTGCATGTTATTTTTAACGAAAGTTTTCTTATGACGGCTTCTCTTCACTGTCTAGAAATCTACGGATGCACATAATAGAGAAAAATGAAACAAATATGGACGACTTGCTCCGAAACACCACCGAGTGGGGAACGCTTCTCAAAAATAACCTGCAGTTGTTTCCTTCAAAATTCCTACATGCTCGAAATGTACATACATCAAGGTATATTTGTAGAAAATTTCACGAAAAAATATTAATTTTCCTGGAAGTTAAGAAGAATTTAAGTGGACTCTGTTGGAATTTCCGAAAATTGTCCCCCACCCCCATTCCAAAACACTTTCACCGGAAATTTTTGTATATTCGGATTCTACATAGTAAATACTATATGCATAGAAAATTTCATTAAAAAATATTCATTTTTCTGAAAGTTATGACCTCCCAAAGTCTGGGGGGTAAAACCCTGTATTTACTTATGAATGGATCTCAGTTTACACACCGTTTGTGGAGTGTGTGTGTGTAATCGTATGCTAGATATTTTTGTGAATGTGTGTATACGTTAGATCTGACCCTTCGTTTTACATAACGCCCAGTTTGTCCTCCTGTTCACCTCACTTCTACCGTTGCCAATAACACCACTATTTCTTCCCTCCCCCAACACCACTATCGTCATCCAAATTGCAATCATTAGTTAATGCGCCTGTGTGCGTGTGTGTGTGTGTGTGTATGTGTGTATGCGTGCGCAGTGAATAGTGTTTACGTTGCTACATGTGTGTACAATAGCCTCTGACGTTGTGTGTGTACAGTAAGTGGTCTAATGCGTGTGTGTTTGATGTTTCGACCTGCAACGTGTGTAAACAGTGTGCGATGCATTATATCTGCATGTATTGAATAGACCTATATATAATTATGGATGTATGTATGTATGTTGTATATGTGTTATGTAAGTTTCTAAAGCGTGCTGGTGGTGGGTTGAGAATTAATGATTAATCAAACCGATAGACAGGACAAGGGAGGGGGTACTATTATCTCCCACCACCACCAACCACCGCACATATCTTTAATTTAGCAATTCTGCGTTACACACACATAGTCTATATATTATTTACACGTGTAAACACACAAAAAAAAAACAACCGGAAGTTCTTATAGCTCCAGGTCAACCTTTAATGGAGTAAACCTAGAATGAAGGACATTCCAGCCGCGACCATTCTGCCTTTTCCCTATATACAGAGAAGACAGAATGGCTCAACGTGTCGTTTATTTTTCTCAGGTCATGGGTTAATAATTTAAGGCAGATTTGGCTGCTGTCTCTACCAGCTCCAATGATCCTACGACTGGAATACTTCCCAACTCTTTTGGTGTCTTGAAATCCGGAAGTAGGGTAACTGGTGGTTGCGTGTGGGTTGGATCAGCAGAAAATATTGTGGTGTAAACCATATGCGTGTCCCAGTTATGTCGGCATCTGCTCCATTCCCTCGCGTCTTTGCGATACTCTCTCTCTCTCTCTCTCTCTTTCTCCCTTTCGCAGCCTCTCTCTTATCGCTTTCATCCTCTCTCTACCACCCCATCTCATCTCTTCCACCCTCTCTCTCTCTCTAACCAAGGATGACAAACGGTCTCCCCCGTTAAATGTTCCATTCTGGCTATGTAACTCGGAATAACAAACTCTATTGGTACTCTCCTATTTACATAAACTATACCATCAACCGCCATCTCTCACCCATTACATGCCATACATATAATGGGTTGAATTGATTCTATTTGTACTTAGTACACATTTCCACCGCTCAGTCTTCTGATTCCCTGTAACGATCTACCACTCCCCCCTGTCTCTCTCTCTTTGTCTCTCCCTCTCCATTCTCTCACTCCAACCACAGTTTTTATCTTCATGCTCTTGCATTCTCCCATCCTACCGCTCCTTTTTTTCTCATTATTTCACTCTCAAACTTGAACAATTAAACACATCATAGAGTAGTGCAGACACTTCAATCTTGCAGTCTATAAGGTAATCTCACTCATGTTGGTGCCACAATAGAATACACCAAGTATTCTCTATAAAGACATTGGTAAACAAGCAGAGACAACGTAGGGTTAGCAAGACCTTTATATTCTTGCTGGGTGATCCTTCGCTAGTAGTCCGAGGAATGTCATTAGACCACGTGTGTTTATTTACATCACTTCGGCATTTTCCGTAAAAAGTGTTGGATTAGGGAAATGGGAAAGGACGCGAAAGAGATAGAGAGAGCCTGGTTTCTTTTGAAGTTGGCATGCTACTTACCACAGTGGCTGTGGTAAGCAGCAAGCAAAAACAAAAAAGAACCATACATTCTCCCTCTCTCTCCCCCCCTCTCTCTCTCCCCCTCTCTATCTCTCTTAACCCTAACCACTAACCCTAACCCTAACACCCTAGTGAAGATTGTGCGGGTGTTACGGAAAAGGCCGATCTTTGGTAAAGATCGCCAAAGACACTTTACAGAAAAGGCTGATATTTCGTACTGGTATCAACAGATTGCCTCTTGCTGGGGATATGACAACCTCTTTAGGGCTGGTTCCTTGATAAAAATGCACTTTGTATACTCTGTGAAGTAGTTGGTGATAAGAAGGGTATCCAAATTCAAAAACCAAGCCAAAAGTGAAATGTACACGCAAGACACAATCCTCTGAGAATTCTAAGACAGCTTTTTGAATCCAGTGCCATCATGTTTTAATGAGTCATCTATAGTTATCTCCCCTGTCACATCGTTAGCAACTAGGTGGCGCTCGTTACAGCTATAAAAGACGTGCACAGACAGGTAACATCCTCTTTCTCTCACACACTGCCTGCAGGTAGTCACGATTTCTCCATCTCTGTTCCTGTCTTGATTGAATTTCCTTAAATCCTCTTTCACCAATCGTGGAATGTGTCAAGACAAAAACATTTCCTTATTCAAATTCCGTTCTGTTCTATTGAATGTAAATGCTCTCCTCCTGGATCGGAATAAATCCCTCATGTACATGAAGTCTTCACAAATCTCACATGAGTTTTTGTTCCTCACTGGATTGATTCTAACAGCGATCAAAGGATGACTGAACATCATATTAAATTCGTGGTCTAAAAACCCACTAAAACCTTAAACACAGTGGTTCTTGAGATATCATTTACCATAGTTTTGGATTGAACCAATCCTTCTGATTGAAATTAAAGGGGGCAGAAACAGTGTAGAAGCCCAGCAAATAAACACTACCAGTAATTAAAAGAGTCAACTTTGTCACACACTGTGTTGTGTTGTAATAATTCTGTCTGAGTATTATGTAAGAGTACTTGTATCTGAAGAATACTCAGCCATTTCAATAAGTTGGTAGAGCAGTTGAATGAATCACTGGAGTATTCATATTTTACTGACAATGACCAAGTCCACCTAGCTGTAGGTAGGTACCACAGTATGGTATTGTTCACTGTACTGTGTCCATGACCAAGACACTTCATTGGCAATAGTCCAGTCCACCTAGCTGTAAGTAGATATCACAGTGCAGTATAGTTCACTGTACTGTGTCTATGACCAAGACACTTAGCTATTGACAGTCCAGTTTCCCTAGACAAATTTGTTCAAATTGGACCCTGTGCACATGCTCGAGTGGAGGACACTATGATGAATTAAACCCTTTGACTGTGTTAAGCAAAAATATCCACATGATTCATTTTATCTTTACGTGTGACAAGCGGATTTACCCCATAACTTTAGAAAAACATTTTATTTAACAGTGATATTTATTTTCTGCAAAATGAGTACCTGGTAACATCTGAGGGTCAGGGCATCATAATCAGCTCAGCTCAGTTAGCTCAAGAAGCACAGGGCCTATTCACAAAGAACATGTTTGTAAATAACTTGTCTTGTAATAAAACATTAGAATTATCATATGAGCTTTCAACTTTTAGTATATCATTATGGCTAATGGTGGTGCCTCAAGCCCTCAAAGCCTTTTGGCTGGGACTGGTGTACTACATGAAGCATAAAACATCAATCTTCAGCTTTTGTAGAGTAGAGGGCTCCACTGATAATTCTCTAATTGGGCCCCACACTTCCTAGTGCTGGCCTTGGTTGTAAGTAGATACAATCATATGGTATATGCTATTCTACTGGGTCCCAGTTAATCTAGCCATGCCCATTCTCACCAACAATTAATTATTTAAGAATTCCAGTATAATCTAGGATAAAATATTCTGTCTGGGGCCACAATAAAATGTAACTCGTAGAGATGCATCATACTATTTTGTACATTCAGCATCTTGCCCACACACTATAATCCTGAAAACCAAGACACAAATGTAGTAGTGTCGAGCTTCTATGTGGTTACCTGTTAGAATTAGCAGCCAAATCTGCTCTTCTAGTCATGCTCTACTCTCTTAAAAGAGTAGGATACATTAAATAATGTAGTCTTAGAGACCTCTAAGAGACAGGATGGTCATTGCTGGAATGCTGTTGATCACAGATCAGCTCAATCAGAATAAACCTGGAGCTAAACCACAAGTACTGCTGTTGCTGCTGCTGTTACTACTACTACTACTACTACTACTACTACTACTACCACCACCGCCACCGCCACTAAAAATTGCAATGATTAATGGTAACACTTGAGCCAAGATGTAAATAAATAAAAAAATATGAAGAATCCATTGAAAGCACCACTGTTTGTACTAGAGTCTCGTTATGTAATCTCATTGCTAATTAATTACAAAAGGCCATGTTGTTGGTTTTGTGGGTTAATAATTTAATAATTTCAATGGAACCAATCATATGGCTTTAACAACAAAGACCAGAATTACTGATGTACTCTACTTTGGTTTTATTCATTAGTATCATTGTGTAGTTTCTAGCCATTATTTAGCACAGTTCTTGTCTGGTTCCAGATTTTTTGCTTCTACTGTGCTAAGCTGTTCACTGTTATTATGAATAGCAATAACCAACTCTTCACTGTTTCAATGAACTGCAGTAATCCAGCTGTTCACTGATTCAGTGAACTACATTCACTGACTGTTCACTGATTCAGTGAACTACAATTAGTTTTAATGAATAAGTCACCAACTATTCATTGTTTTTAGGAAAGGCATCCAGCCATAGAAACCATGCCACAGCAGACAACAGAGCTTGACACAATTTTGTTTTGACAGCTCTTTGTCAAACCCTCCAACTCATGCCAGCATGGAAAAGGGATGATAATCACACACACACACACACACACACACACACACACACACACACACACACACACACAATCTTGGTTGTCGTTTGTCAGTTGCTACATGTGCACATATCACAAATATACACACAGCTGTTATATGTATACGTATCTATATTTTCAAGCACCACCACCACCACTACCATCACCACATTGTGGAAACACATCTGAAGTTTTCGTTACTAAATGATTAAAAATAACTTCACGTTTCTTTCAACTCGCGATACATTCACCTTTTTACCAAACTTCAAAGTCAACTTGCTAAAGAACCTGTATTTTGTCAGTCTACCTGTCCGTCTCACTGTCTGTTTCTCCTCACATGTATCAAATCCACCTGCCTCAGTTTCTCCTTATGTCTACCGTTCTATTTATTTATCTGTCTGTCTTCCTGTCTTATTATCTCTGTCTGTTTACCTCTCTCTTTTTTCTGTCTGTCTATCTTTCTGTCTGATTATCTCTCTATCTGTGCATCTGTCTATCTCTATCAATCTGTCTGCCTTTTCTTACTATTTCTCTCTCTGTCTGTTCTACTCAGTTGATATTTTCAAGTTAAAATACACCATCATCATCATCATCATCTCCGTTGTTATCACTACCATTATCATAGCCATGATCTTTGTCACCACCCTACTCTCAGCAGCAGCTTCATAATTGTCATTGTTATAGACATTATCATCATCATAACCAGCTCTCCCTGCTAACAAATGTCAAACTTTATGTCAGTGTGTGTGTGTGTGTATATGTGTGTGAGTGCATATGCATACATATGTATTTGTATTTGCATATCATTATCTTCGTGATCTAAAACCCAGGCTTCCAGGCTGGTAGGAGTTGGACACTTGTACAGGATCTGAGTTGGAGGAATTTGTCACACTTCAGTGTCTAATTTGACATGGCTTCTAAGGCTGAATGACCTTCTTCATGCCCACCACCTTAGAGGGTGTAGTGAGTGCTTTTTTCATGGTGCTGTTACTTATGAAGATTGCTTTTTAACTTGCAAGGCTAAGGGCCTAAAGTGGCCCCTGTAACTGATGGAAATAGAAGAGAGAAGATACAATGATTTTAGGCAGGGTGATGAGGATGAGTGAGAGGAACAGGTTTATAGTTGTAGGATGGTCGAGGAAAGAAGGGTAGGTACTAATTGATAGCAGGGTGGGGTTATTGAGAAAAGTGGGTGATAGAATAGAAAGCCGACAGGGTGGATTGTGTAGGGAGGTCTAGAGCTATACACTACATTATAGGGGTGTGTGTGACCAGAAGATACGAGAAAAAGTGAGAAGGGGAGCAATTGATTAGAGTGGAGAGAAATTCTGAGTGAGTCATTAAAGGAAAGAGGTATGTGGGGAGGACTTGTGAGTAAGAGAGAGAAAGGGAATGATGTGAAAGAGTGATAAGGAGGTAGAGAAACTGTGAGAGAAAATGAAGCAGAGGGTTAAGGAGCCGTAGGTGAGTGCAATAAGAGCAATAAGGAAAGAGAGGCTGGAAGGTACAACAGAGGTAAAAGATATATATTAGTAAGAGAGGCAGTATTAATACGGAGAGGTAATGTTTATCTCACTGAAATGTGGATGTTCTGTTAGAACAAACTATAGTCTGGTAGATACCATGGAAGAATCTTCCATATTGGCTTTTGGTGCAGAATGCAGTCTTGTTTCTAGAAACAAGAGTGCGTTTTGCAGCAAAAGCCAATATGAGACTTTCTCTCTTGGTATCTACTGCAGTATAGTTTGTTCTAACAGAACGTCCGCATTTAAATGGGGATAAAGATTGGAAGAGAGGTAGGGAGAAGGAGGAGAGCAGAGTGGGAATACAGCAAAAGCATCCCAGATGGAGGAGCAGTGAAGTAAGGAAGTAAACTGTAGGTGGGTGCAGCAAGTGCAGTAAGAAAAAGAAAGGCTAGATGGGATCCCAGAAATGTAACGGTGTGGGTAGTGAGATAAAGAGAGGAGGAGTTGGATGGCAACAGAAGTGAACCCAGGAGAAAGTATGCTGGTTGCTAGAAATAGCAGGACATGGATAACAAATGTGGAGATTATGAGTGATGAAGAGATGAGAGTCATGGCATGAAGTTTGAGTGTGAAGATACAAAGTGAGATGGGAGGATGTAAGTTGTTAAGGCAGTAAGGTGGGCATAGCAGGGAACACACACACACATGTATGTACACGTGTGTGTGTGTGTATATCATCATCATCATCATCATCATTTAACATCGGTTTTCCATGCTGGCATGGGTTGGATGGTTTGACAGGAGTTGGTAAGGCCAGGGGATGAAGCAGGCCTTCATCGTCTGTTCTGGTATGGTTTCTATGGCTGGATGTCCTTCTTAACAACAACTGCTTTTCAGAGTGTACTGGGTGCTTTTTACGTGGCACCAGCACCAATATCACTTCTGCTATAGTGGAAGGGTCTTAATGCGAACAGCAAAGCACCAGACATCTTGGTCCTTTATGTGTATGTATATATATTTGGTGGTTGCTCCACCAAATGAGAGATGCTACTTACACTTGGATGTAATGTGTAGTGTGCAAGAGAGAAGATTTTGCTGGTATAGTTAGTGATGCATATGGCTGTTGCTTTGCTCTAGTGGCACTCTCTACCCCACTGGTTCACCACCATGTCTCCCTAGGCCTGGCTAGAACTTTGCACCAGTCACAAAATTGATCTCTGGCCCTTTGTAGGCTATACTATTGGGGCTTTCAGTTGTCCTCTATCTTACACATCTCCTGCTTCTTGACAAATGCTTCAATTAAGACATCTCTAAATTTCTGACTATTCAAAGGATCCTTAAGCTTTCATATCTTCCTTTCCTCGACTGGATTCTTTCTTGGTGTCCTTTTTAATCTGAAATCTGAAAATTAACCTATGTTGAGGAGTACATACTTCTGGGAAGGTCTTTGCATTTATGAGCAACTATCTCTCCTGCTTTCTGGTGAGAACATAGTCCTTCTGGCTTGTGTGGCCACCAGATTGATGTGTGTGTGTGTGTGTGTGTGTGTGTTTGTCACCCATCATCATGTTCGTTTGTTTACATCCTCATAGCTTAGCAGTTCAGTAACAGAGACTGATAGAATAAATACCAAATTGCAAAAAAATGATGAGTACTGGGGTTGAATTGTTTAAGGCAGTGCTCCAGCATGGCCACAGTCCAGTGACTGAAAACAGGTCAAAGATAAACTCTTGATCCATTTGAAAAATTAATGAAATCCCATATAAACCAGGTATTTCTCATTAGAAGTAAGATCAGAAATTGGTTAGTTGACAATAACCTTTCTCTCCTCCCATTGTCAGCAAAATGTTTTTAACCCTTCTTAAAAATTTGTATTTATTTATGGCTAAATATTGATAATACTATTATTGTAGATAATAATTATCTGGTTTATTTATAAATGTTTATCCACCTTTACCTGGTTCACTCTGCTCTGCTTCTTCTACCTGGTTCCCTTTCCCTCTTCAATCAGTTTTGTTATACTTCTTCAAATTGTATCCTGTCCCCAGTCTTGTTTTGTCATTGCTCGCTCTGTTGTTCACCCTGGAATGTTGTTCTTTGGACACTGAAGATTTGGCATGATAGACTGGACGTTAAGCCTCTTATGGCAACAATATGTTTTGACACTGGAGGAAAATACACACTCACGTATTTTCAGAAATATACACATGCAGATAAGATAGATAGCAATATGGGATAGAAGCCAACCTCATTAGTGCTGGCACCCCAATACAAAGTACTGAGTATACTCTATAAAGTGATTACTAAGTGAACAAATATATTGCCAATTGCACCAAAGTAACCTTTGAAAATATTCTTAAACCCTTTGGTACAAACCTGCCTAAGACAATCCCCATTTCTATGATACAAAACTTTCTGTTTTAAAGTGATCTAAATTAAAACCTTCCTTTAAAATTTCATGTTAATTTATGTTATAAAAACACAAGCCTATAAATGAGAAAGTTATTTTACTAAATTCTTCAAATTTTTTCTTAATAAAACCAAAGGCAGTGTATTTCAATATAAGTATAGTAATGTAAAGGTTAACAATGAACATGCTCTATTTACAAAATTCTTCATTATTTTGAAAATCAACTGAAACAAAGGTAGCATATTTCAAAAGAGATAAAGCCTCAAAAGTGTTAATGATGTGCTGCAAATTGCACCAAAGTAACGTTTGGGAATATTTGTAAGAAATTCAAATTCTTAAAGCTGTAAGCTTGCATAGATTGGTCATTCATAACTAACTTGATCTTAACATTTTCTAAAATGAGGAAACACTTTGATGAGGTGTATTTATTTAATGGTAATCAAGAAATCAGAATGGCATTTATTAAGGTAAAAAACATTAGTGTGGGTGCTAGTACCATGTGAAAAGCATGTTGGTGTTGGTTCCACATAAAAACCAAACTGGAAGGCGGCAACCTGGCAGAAATGTGAGGACGCCGGGCGACATGCTTAGAGGTATTTCATCTGTGTTTATGTTCTGAGTTCAAATTCCACCGAGGTTGACTTTGCCTTTCATCCTTTCAAGGTCGATAAATTAAGTACCAGTTGCATACTGGGGTTGACGTAATTGACTGGCCCCCCTCCCCCAAAATTTTGGGCCTTGTGCCTAGAGTAGAAAAGAATAAAAACCAAACTGGTGAGTGCCACATAAAAAGCACCTCGTCTACTTTGTGAAGTAGTTGGGGTCAGGAAGGGCATCAGGCTGTAGAAATCAATCCAAAACAGACTACGGAGCCTGGCCTTACCAGCTCCTGTCAAGCTGTCTAGCCCATGCTAGCATGGAAAAAAGGACATTAAATATTATTGTTGATTATGATGATGTCTGTAGACATCATGCGTCAATAAGATATTTGAACATTCATTAACAGAGTGCATGGCTCCTTGAGCTGTGATGGTGGTAGCTGAATTTTGTCAGAAGGTAAAAATAGACAGCAGAACAGATGAATTCCTGAGTTAGCTGACTCTTTAAGAATATTGAGCAGATGAAGAATGTAACAAATAATCACAGCCTGAATTCTATCTGTCTTTCAGAGAACTAGATGATGTGGATAATAGAGAGTGAGAAAGCGCATGTACGTGAGAGAGAGAGGGGGAGAGAGAGAGAGAGAGAGAGTCAACAGACAAGGGAAGGAATATGGGAACTGGCATTCCTGCAGCTGCAGTTGTCATCATCATCATCATCATCATCATCATCATCATCATCATCATCATCATCATTTAATGTCTGCTTTCCATGCTGGCATGGGTTGGATGGTTTGACTGAGGCTGCACCAGGATCCAATCTGATCTGGCAGAGTTTCTACAGCTGGATGTCGTTCCTAATGCCAACCACTCCAAGAGTGTAATGGGTGCTTTTTACGTGCCACTGGAATGGAGGCTAATCAAACAACACTGGCATCGACCATGCTTGAAAGGTGCTTTTTACGTGCCACTGGCATGGAGGCTAATCAAACAACACTGGCATCGACCATGCTTGAAAGGTGCTTTTTACGTGCCACTGGCATGGAGGCTAATCAAACAACACTGGCATCGACCATGCTTGAAAGGTGCTTTTTACGTGCCACTGGCACAGCAGCCAGTCAGGCGGCACTGGCCATGGCTACAATCTCACTTGCCAAAGATCTCAGTCACTTGTCATTGCCTCTGTGAGGCCCAATGTTCAAAGGTCATGCTTCACCACCTCATCCCAGGTTTTCTTGGGTCTACCTGTTCCACAAGTTCCCTCAACTGTGTGACACTTCTTCACACAGCTGTCCTCATCCATTTGCAACACATGACCATACCAGTGCAGTCATCTCTCTTGCACACCATATATGATGCTTCTTATGTCCACCTTTTCTCTCAGGGTGCTTACATTCTGTCGTGTATGCACACTGACATTACACATCCAGTGGATCATTCTAGCTTCATTTCTTTCAAGCCTACGCATTTCCTCAGCAGTCACAGCTCATGTTCACAAACATGCATCATACAGTCTGCCTTTTACTCTGAGCGAGAGACCCTTTGTTACCAGCAGAGGTAGGAGCTCTCTGAACTTTGCCCAGGCTATTCTTATTCTAGGAGCTACATTCTCAGGGCATCCACCCATGCTACTGACTTGGTCACCTAGGTAACGGAAGCTATCAACTACTTCTGGTTTCCCCCCGATTGTGAAAAAATTACAAAAGGACAGAATCAAGGAAGAATTTTTCTCTTTTTGTATTTTCCCATATGACTCTTTAACCTTTTTACTGGTTTTAGTCATTGGTCTACGATCACGCTGGAATGCCACCTTGGGGTGTATTGTTGATCAAATCTTCTCCAGTACTTTTAAATTTGGCTTCTAAATGAGCCTCTAAGTTACTTGGATATAAACAAATGAACACCACAGATAAACACAAACGTCCCAACAGACACATGCATACATCCATCATATATCATCCATCATCACCTTCACTTAACATCCAATTTCCATGCTGGTATGGTTTGGACACATACATGTGTGTGTGTGTGTGTGTGTGTGTATATATATATATATATATATATACATGCAAATATGTAGGAATGTGTATATAAATATTATATGCACTGATTATGTGATGCATATGGATGAGGACAGCTGTGTAAAGAAGTGCCAATTTCTAACTGTGGAGGGAACCTGTGGTAAAGGTAGACATGGGGAGAGTTGGTGAAGCCTGATCTTCGAATTTTGGGCCTCGCAGAGGCAATGACTAGTGACTGAGACCTTTGGTGATATGCTGTGCTTGAGAAGACCCGTGAAGCCAGGTGAATTTGTAGTTATGGCTGGTGCTGGTGATGTGTAACTGGTACCCATGCTGGTAGCATGTAAAAAGCACCTTTCAAGTGTTGGGCCTCACTAAGGTAATGATGAATGATCGAGGCCTTTGACATTATGCCATATTTGAGAAGAAGACCCATCAAGCCAAGTAAAATTGCAGCCATGGCAGATAATGGTGTCACGCAAATGGTACCCATGTCAGTGGTATGCAACAGCACCCATTACACTCTTGGAATGGTTGGCATTAGGAAAGGCATCCAGCTGTAGGTTTTCATGATACATGGGACATTATATGGATTGTAGGTAAGCTGCAGGAAGACGTGAGATGAAGTAGTGAAGGCTGATCTCGGGATATGGAGCCTCATCAATATAACTGGCAATTCGCTGTGTTTGAGAAAACCCTGCAGTCATGGCAAAGGCAAGGCCTTAAGATCAGTATGTTTATGGCCACCCACCCAGTGGGCCCTGTCACTGCACACAGTCTATCCCAGTGAAGCCTTCCCTACATCTCATTTTCCTAACATCCTTCTTTTCATCACTCTTCTACTACAATACTATTCAGTTAGCTACTATAATCAGATGAGAGCAGAATTCCACATATTTCATTATTTTATTTATTTTTTTTTTTGCTACCATTTACTCACCTCTTCTTGGAACCACTTCCTTTTAACATTCATCTTTCATTCTTAATATCATCCCTTTCCATTTTATTTTCCACTGATCACATCTTTCTATGCCTCCCTGTTATCTCACATTGTTTCCTGAGCCACATCTTGGGACTGTCATACCTCATCTTTACCTTCTCATATCTTCTATCAATGGCTCACCACCACTTTTATTCCCTACTCAGTATATCCACCCTTACATAACTCAAACCTCCATCTCTGTCACTGTACATATCCCCATCGCTGACCCTCTCTCTCCTTCCATTTCCCCTCCCCATTACATCATCTCACTATTTCTCATCTGCTGACAGATTTATGGCGTTGCTGCTCTCCTTCCTTCCTGTGATGCCTCTCACCATTTCTTCCTTCTTGGGCCACTCCTATTTCTTTTCTCTTTCCTATATTGATATTTACCATCAACCACACCTCTGCTTTTATTCAGCATTCACTACATTCATCTCTATCTCCATGTCTAACCATGTGTTGCTCTCTTACACTCTCACAAACTTGTCACCTTCCCATTCTGATCCTTTCTCCATATTCTCTCTGATACTCACCTTCTATCTTGAAAATACGCTCTGACATCTTGACACCACCATCTTTGCTTTCTAGCTGCTTACATCCACCCTTATGTAGTATGGTGTAGTTGCATATTTCCTTAATAGTAAGACACCCATGCCTATCCCTCCATCATGCTTTAGCCTCTCAATACCTGGTGTAGAATCTGCCCCCCCCCCACTAAAAACCTCATTCAGTCATGGGTCTTGTTTTTATCTTACAAGTTACTTAATGACTTCACAAAAGAAGCATCCAGTACATTGTAAAGTAGTTAGTATTAGGAAACGGCATCCAGTCATAGAAAAACTACCTCAGTAAATTCCACCTGACCTGTGCAAGCAAAGAAATGTAAACATCAAAATGATCCCAACAATGACAGTGATGATGATGATGATGATGATGAAGAAGGTTTAATTTGATGCACACTCACACACGCACCCTGTCCCATCCTCTCCCCACATACTCATCTGTGTAATTTGTAGCACATGTCTGTGTTCTCATACATCATTTTGTGATGCACCTGGACACCTTTATCTTTTTACTATCAAACCATCCAAGACTGCCCTTAATTCAACAATCACCCTCCCCCATCCAACATTGGTTGGAACGGAAAAGTGCATGTAAAATGTCGAGGATAATGAAAGTATTTGTGTGTGAGTGTGGAGATCAGTATGTGTGTGAGTGGATGTGACTGTGTGGGGAGAATGTGTGTGTGTGTGTGAAAGAGAGCAAGTGTGAATATGTTTGTATGTTTGTGCAAGTGTGAGTGTGTGCATGTATGGGTGTGTGTGTGTATGTGAGAGAGAAAAAGAGAGTGAGTGGAGGTAGTGTACAAAATTCCTTAACGTATAAGTTACACATTTTAAATAATCTAAAAATAAGTATGTGTGTGTGTATGTATATTTGTATACATAGATAGTGAGTGGTTTATCCTTCACCAATTCCTGTTATAAAACACATCCAATTATGTCTGGAGATGAAGGACAACATAATAAACATCCAAACCCTAAACTTTAAGAACTCGTACATTCTATCATTTCGGTGATAAACACCATTCTATTATTATCTTCACCCTCAATAACTTCCAGATAAATTCTTCACTATTTGTTACTACGACCTTTCAGGAATAACCATCCTGAGAAGACAAGCTGTCAGTAAACTCAGAGAGCTTCCCCTGTTACATAAACCATTGAATTAACTCTATTTTTATATATTTATTTGTATTGTTTATTCATTTACTGGTTTTATTTTTGGTGTGTGTGTGTGTGTGTATATACATTTCATCTTTGTATTTGGTTTGCAAGATTCTTGATGTCTATTTGTTGAAACAAATTTTGTTGCGTCTTGTGAGAGTCATTGTGCCAACAATAGTAATGCACACACAGAGGTTCAATTCCACTTCTTTATTGTTAGTCAACTGGTTAACTATCTAACTAATTTGTTTTTGCATTTGGTTTGCAACATTCTTTATGTGAATTTGAGTGTTGGAACAAATTTTATTGTGTCTAGGCAGAGTCACTATGCCAATATTAATGCATGCACTGGTTCAGTTCCACTCCTTTATTATTAGTCAGCTGGTTAAATATCCAATTAACTAATTGTTTGTTTGTTTAACAAAGTAAACGACTTACTGGGATCAATATGTTCAACTAAACCCTTCAACCGATTAGTTAGTTGGACATTGAACCAGTTGAATGATAATAAAAGAGTGGAATTGAACCAGTGCATGTCTTAACAATATTGCTTTAATGTCTCTCCTTTGGCACAGCAACTAATTAAATGATCATTTGTTTAATGTGCTGGTTAATCAATCAATTGGTTGTTTATTAGTTAAAGTTCTTTCAGTACTGTTTGCAAATTTGTATATATATATATATATATATATATATATATATATATGTATGTATGTATGTATAATCTTTTACATGTTTCATTGGACTGCATCCATGCTGGGGTACTGCCTTGAAGGGTTTAGTTGAACATGTTGACCACAGTCCTTTTTTTTTAAGCCTGGTATACATTTTATTGGTCTTTCTTGCTAAAATGTTAAATTATGCAGATGTCAACAAACCAACTCTGGTTGTCAAGTGGTGATTGGAGACAAACACAAAGACAGACAGAGACACATACATATATTCATATACACTCATACACACATACACAATGGGTTTTTTCCAGTTTCTATCTATCAAATCCACTCAAGACCTTGGTTGGCCCAAGGCTATAGTTGGAGGCACTTGCCCAAGGTGTCACACAGTGGAACTGAACCCAGAACTATGTGGTTAGAAGCAAACTTCTTTCCACACAGCCACAGTTGGTAGTGACATTAGAGGATTGGATAGGTTATTTTATGATTGTATACACACAAAAAAGACTGGGTGATCACAACTGGAATGCCTTTCATTCCATGTCTATCCAATTAGGGATGATCTAGGGTTAAACAGCACCGACAACAACAGTAGCAGTAACAATGGCTCTAATGCCACAATTCACTAACCTTGGTGGTGCACTATAATGCAGATATAATTAGTGTGTGCATCTTACTAATATTTCAAGAATAAATATATAAAAGGAAGATTACTGCAATTAAAAAAATGTTAATTTGCTGGTGTGTGAAGATGAATAACCTTGTACTAGTAATAATGCAATAACAGAGGTAACGTGGTAAAAGTAATTTGATACATGAAACAGCTGGCATTTCCTTAGAAAAACTTGCCTGTGTATAATGTCTGGCAGCAGTTCATATTAGATCATTGTCTTCATTTTAAACCAATTATATTAATATTTAACCCTTTTCTTAACATATTTCTGTTGAAATATACTGCCACCGTATTAAATAATTTTGAACACAATGAAGAGTTTAGTATAATAAATTTTATCATTATTGATCTGGTATTTAGAATATGAATTAACATGAAATCTTGATGGAAAGTTGTAATTTAGGTTACTTCAAAGCAGGAAGTTTGTATCACAATATCAGGTTTTATGGTATCAAAAGAATTGACCTGTCAGTATTGAAACTAGCTATATCTAGTCTAAATATTCTACCTGTTTTAAAATTAGCCAGATCTGGCCTTTCACACCTACTCTACAATGTAAGTCTAAAAATAGATTATCACATCAGCAAAATCTTGATGGCTCTTTACATTCTGAGTTCAAATCCTGATGAGGATAACTTTGCCTTTCATCACTGCCAGGTTAATAATATTAAGTACAAGTAAGGCGGCGAGTTGGCAGAAACGTTAGCACGCCGGGCAAAATACTTAGCAGTATTTCATCTACCGCTACATTCTGAGTTCAAATTCTGCTGGGGTCGACTTTGCCTTTCATCCTTTCGGGGTCAATATATTAAGTACCAGTTATGCACTGAGGTTGATGTAATCGACTTAATCCCTTTGTCCCCTCTATGTTTAGCCCTTTGTGGGCAATAAAGAAATAAGAAACATTAGCATGCCAGGTGAAACGCTTAGTGGTATTTCGTCTGTCTTTATGTTCTGAGTTCAAATTCCACCAATGTTGACTTTGCCTTTTATCCATTTGGGGTTGATGAATTAAGTACCAGTTGCATACTGGGGTCGATCTAATCAACTGACTCCCTCCCCCAAAATTTCGGGCCTTGTGCCTAGAGCAGAAAAGAATATAAAGTACGAGTCAATTAACAACTGCTTTGCTGTTACTAGTGCTGTTGCTGCTATTGCTGTACACTTTCGCTGTTGTTGGAACTGTAGTGTTGGCAGTAGTGGGAGCCACCTTTCATCTGTTTTTTTTTTTTTGTTAAGAGCAGGAAACCTTGAGTCTGCTCCCAACTGCAATTTGCAGCTCTACTCCACTGTACTGGTGGATTAAGTCTGCAATCTTCTCCACCTCCTTTGGTTTGATCAGGAGGAGGATCTCCACTGTGGCCCTAAACCAAAACTCCCTCTTCAAGTAGTGTTTCACTACCCTTCAGAGTGACACAGGCCAGCGACCATCAGATGTCCAACCCAGGTGGAACTCTTTCTATCTTAACTCAAAAGGTCCTCATTGCTAAACAGAGTGGGTAAGGGGTAAACTCTCTTACATGTAGAGAAGCTATGGAGTGATTCAATATGAATGCCTCACTCTTGAAGAGGACCTCCATGCTCTTGAATTGTCTTGCCTTTGACACGTGATCTATATCTGCTCCTATTTCTTCCAGGGCTCTTACCATCTGGGCTTGTCAGGTTTTAGCCCACATACAGCAAGTGGAGACCCTCTTTCTGGCCATTGCTGCTAAGACCTCACTTGGTCTTCTCCCATTCAGCTTCACTAATCGTTTAGCCTCTCTGTGTGTTTTCTCTCCTTATCACTTGATAAGAGCTTAAAGAACTGCATTGTTTATGCTGCCAACCCAGCAAAAGATTGTCTATCCAAGAACTTGCCTCCACAACTCTCTGTCTTCTTTGTTATTAATGTTCTTGTTCTTCTTATTGTTGTTGTTGTCACTGCTGCTGCTGTTGCTGTTGTCACTGCTGCTTTTGTTGCTGTGGTGATGGTGGTGATGGTTTCTGTTGCTGCTACTACTTTTGTTTGCTGGTATGTGAGTTGGAATTATAACTGTTTTCTCCTCCCTTTTGCAAGCATAGCTGTTGTTTACGTTGATTTTGTTAACGTTGTTGTTGTTGGTGGTGGTGGTGGTGATGGAGATGGTTGTGGTATTTTCTAGCCTCCACTCTCTGATGAAGCTGGTAGTTGTTAGGAGCATCTCCTGCTAGCTCTTCATTCACACAATTTGTAGGCTTTAACCTCACCATAATTTTGAAGCAAAAATAAATAAAAGAAAAAATAAAACAGATGTATGGAAAAATTGCATCATAACAATTGTGCCCTTTAAGGTACAATTTGGCAGTCCCCGCCTTCACTATGGAATTGGGCAGGGTGGGAGTGGGGTTTATTTAAAGTTCTAACAAAAATTAATGAAGGTAATCAGGTCATTTCCAACAAAATTCATCAAACCATTGAGAGCTGATGCAAATACATGTAAACAACCAATAATAATAAAAATAATAATAGTTTTGAATTTTGGTACAAGGCCAGTAATTTTTTGGGAGGGAAAAGTTGATTATATCGACCCCCAGTACTCAACTGGTACTTATTTTATTGATCTTAAAAGGATGAAAGGTAAAATCAACCCTGTTGGAATTTGAACCCAGAACATAAAGACGGACAAAATGCCACTAAGCATTTTTCCAAGAATGCTAACGATTCTGCCAGCTCGCTACCTTAATAATAATAATAATAATAATGATGATGATGGCTTTCTTTCTATGTTAGGTATAATTATTGTTTTCTGTTAAAGTGGTGGTGGTGATTGGGCAGAACTGTTAAGTTTTTGGACAAATGGCTTTGCAGTAAGTGTTCTGAGTTCTTACATTTGACATTCAAATCCCACTGAAGTCGGCTTTAACATTCATTTTTCTTTTTGAGTGGGGTCGATAAAATGAAGTATCCATGAAGTACTGGGGTTGATTTGATCAACTGGTCCCTCCCGAAATTTCCAGACCTTGTACTTATGTTACAAATAGTTATGATAGTGGGCGAGTGGAATAACTGCTTGTGTGTGTGTGGTATTAAGCCATGTCCCTTTATTCATATCCTGAGCTCAAATCCTACCATGGTCAATTCTATTCTTCAGTAACCATCACATAACGGAATCTGTCTGTTCACATGTTCTAGGTATAACAATGTTGAGAACTGTGTCTTTATGTGTGGTGGGGTGTTTGTGGGGAGGAGATGGGTGTGTGTGGGGAGGAGATGGGTGTGTGTGGGGAGGAGATGGGTGTGTGTGTGGAGGGGGATGTAGGTTATGTGAACCTGTACATACATATATATGTGAATATTTGTATGTGTGCTCCTTTTCTCTTTCTTTCACTCACTTTCTCTCTCTTTATATATCCATATTTATCTGTGTGTGTGTGTGCATGTGCACGTGTATGTACATATATGCACATATGGGTGTATGTATGTGTGTTTCAGTATGTGTGTGTGTATTTTTATCTGTACTAAGTGAGTATATATATATATATATATATATATATATATATATATATATATATATATATATATATACTCACTTAGTACAGATAAAAATACACACGCACACAGATATATATATCATCATCATCATCATCATCGTTTAACATCTGCTTTCCATGCTAGCATGGGTTGGACGATTTGACTGAGGACTGGTGAAACCGGATGGCAACACCAGGCTGCAATCTAATTTGGCAGAGTTTCTACAGCTGGATGCCCTTCCTAACGCCAACCACTCAGAGAGTGTAGTGGGTGCTTTTACGTGTCACCCGCACAAAAACGGCCATGCTCGAAATGGTGTCTTTTATGTGTCACCCGCACAAAAACGGCCATGCTCGAAATGGTGTCTTTTATGTGCCACCCGCACAAGAGCCAGTCCAGGGGCACTGGCAACGATCTCGCTCGAAAACCCTACAAGGCCAGTCAGGCGGTACTGGCAACGGTCACGCTCAGGATGGTAGATCTTATGTGCCACCCGCACAAGAGCCAGTCCAGGGGCCCTGGCAACGATCTCACTTGGCTTGCCGGGTCTTCTCACGCACAGCACATTTCCAAAGGTCTCAGTCAGTAGTCATCGCCTCGGTGAGGCCCAATGTTCGAAGGTCTTGCCTCACCACCTCAGCCCAGGTCTTCCTGGGCCTACCTCTTCCACGGGTTCCCTCAACTGTTAGGGAGTGGCACTTTTTCACGCAGCTATCCTCATTCATTCTCACGACATGTCCAAACCAGCGCAATCGTCTCTTTTGCACACCACTACTGATGCTTCTTATGTTCAGCTTTTCTCTCAAGATACTTACATACATATATATATATATATATATATATATAAAGCTGGCTGGAGGAGATGTCCTCCTGGGGCTAAAAGCAACAGTAACATCCACCCCTAGGGGTCAGCCACACTTAAGTGGCAATATACTTCACTTTGCCGGTGCCCCTGGGCCGGCTTGCGGGTGACACATGAGGTTTTTCGAGCGAGGTCGTTGCCGGTGCCCCCGAGCTGGCTCGTGTGCGGGCGACACATGGGGTCTTTCGAGCGGGATCGTTGCCAGTGCCTCTGGACTGGCTCTTGTGCGGGTGACACATGAGGCTTTTTCGAGCGGGATCGTTTGCCAGTGCCCCCGGACTGGCTCATGTGCAGGCGACACATGAAATCTTTCGAGCGGGATCGTTGCCAGTGCCCCCGGACTGGCTCATGTGCGGGCGACACATGAAATCTTTCGAGCGGATCGTTGCCAGTGCCCATGGACTGGCTCTTGTGCGAGTGACACATGAGGTTTTTCGAGCGAGATCGTTGCCGGTGCCCCTGGACTGGCTCTTGTGCGGGTGGCACATAAAAGACACCATTTCGAGCGTGGCCGTTTTCGTGCGGGTGACACGTAAAAGCACCCACTATACTCTCTGAGTGGTTGGCGTTAGGAAGGGCATCCAGCTGTAGAAACTTTGCCAAATTAGATTGGAGCCTGGTGTTGCCATCTGGTTTCACCAGTCCTCAGTCAAATCGTCCAACCCATGCTAGCTTGGAAAGCGGACGTTAAACGATGATGATGATGATGATGATGATGATTATCGTGCAGTTACTGTTAATACTTCATTTAGAGAATTAACATTGCTTATATATATATATATATATATATGTGTGTGTGTGTCAACGTAATGATTTATGATATTGGCATGAAACGTTTAAGAAAGATTAACGAAGTTATGATGGTCACGTATGTCTTAAGAACACAAGCTGTAGTATGAGAATAATAAGGTTCGTAGAATCAGACGTTATATTATGCGCTGCTTTTTAGTCTATGGCTCTTTAGAAATTCAAATCCTACATCTGAACTCTATCTGCCATTAGACTACATCGCCTTGTGCCATTGTGTATGGTATTGTACCCAGTTCTTCATGTTCTGAGTTCAAATCCATCTAAAGTCAACTTTGCCTTTCATCTTTCTGGGATCAATGAAATTAAAGTGCCAATCAGTTACTGTGGTCAGTATAATCAACTAAACTCCTTCCCAATAAATTTGTGACCTTGTGCCTCTTTAAGTAATTATTATTATTATTATTATTATTATTATTATTATTATTATTATTATTATTATTATTAGTATAATAAATGCAGTGAACTGGCAGAATCGTTAGCATGCTGGGCAAAATTCTTAGCTGTATTTTATCTGCCACTGTGATCTGAGTTCAAATTCCACCAAAGTCGACTTTGCCTCTCATCCTTTCAGGGTTGATAAATTAAGTACCAGTTACGCACTGGGGCTGATATAATCAACTGGTCCCCTCCCACCAAATTTCAGGCTTTGTGCCTATAGTAGAAAGGGTTATTATTATTATTATTATTATTATTATTATTAGCAGAATCATTCAGACATCAGGAAAAATGCTTTGTGGTATTTGTTCTAGCTCTTTGCATTCTGAGTTCAAATCCTGCTGGAGTCAACTTTGCTATTTTGCTTTCAGGACTGATAAAATAAAATACTGGTCAAGTACTAGGAATGATGGTATCGAGTAACCCATCCCCCACCCACTTTCCAAAACTGTTGGCTCTGTACCCAGCACATTGAGCAAAATGCTTAGTGGCATTTCATCTGTCTCTACATTTTGAGTCCAAATTCCAACAAGGTTGACTTTGCCTTTCATCCTTTCAACCTCCCCCAAAATTGCTGGCCTTTTGTCAAAATTTGAAACCATCATCATCATCTTCATCATCTTCATCATCATCATCATCATCATTATTATTATTATCATTATTATTATTATTATTATTATTATTATTATTATTATTATTATTATTATTATTATTATTATTATTAAGGCAGTAAGGTGGTTCCACATTCCTCAAGACCCTGGAACTCCCATACCAGGGCCCCACTACCAGATGCAGTTTAACCACAATTGTTCTCAGGTCTACTCTGATCTAGAGTAGCAGCACCTGTTAGAGTCCCAGCTATGGGTTAACTAGCATGTCAACTAATTCCTGCCTTACCTTCCTTTCTTCATTAAATCAAGAACAGCATCTGTTCTAGCATCTGATGGCTGCCCTGGTCACACATCCTCTGTGTGACCATATCTCATATTTTAGGGCATGTCTTGTGCTTTGTGCTGCTATTAGTTACAAAAGGACAAATCCAAGTGGGCTGACTGCAAAGGTGCCCCACTCCATGCTGTCAGTGCAGCAGGTCACTGCAGCTTGTCCTGAGTCTCCTTTTTGCCACTGGGCCAGTCATGGATAAGTCAAAGTTATGTGATGAAGCATTGTACACCCTTCTGATCACAGGAAACAAATCTTAGCGCAAACTTCAATCCATCTCAGTCTTCTTCCTTCATTTACTTTCTCCTCTTTTTTGTTTTCTACACTCAAGTCTATTGGCGATGAGCAGCTGGTGACAGAGGCAAGTATGGATGATGCTAGAAGCCTCAAGCTTGAGGCTTACTTGATGGTGGCATGAGTAAGATGGTCACTGCAGTTGGCACAGGGGGACAGCAGACTTCTTTGGTTTTGCTTGTGTGTCTAAGCTGTCCTAGTTAGGGAAGACACTACCAACCTCATTCAGAGGAACAACCTAGAAAAGGTGGCCCAACAAAGCTTGCCCCATTCTACTCAGTCAGGAAACTGCAGCTGACAGGTCATCCCGCTAAGGCAGTGAGCTGGCAGAATCATTAGCACACCAGCCAAGATGCTTAGCAGCATCTCATCTGTCTTTATATTCTGAGTTCAAGTGCTGCTTAGCTTGTCTTTGCCTTTCATCCTTTCAGAGTCAATAAAATAAACACCAGTTGAACACTGGGGTCGATGTAATCAATTTACTCCCACCCTGAAATTGCTGGGCTTGTGCCAAAACTTGAAACCATTACTATTATTATTGATTTATAAATCTTGGCAGGATTTATGTTCATAAATCAGTTCTTAAATCCTGGCAAGATTTATGTGAGTAGTGGGTTACTACCTGTAATCTTAGGTGTCCAGTAACTTTCAATAGTCTTTCAAGTGCTTAGAACTCCCCTGATAACTTTTCCTGTCCACACACACACGCACGTACGCACGCACATATATGTACAGATATATAGGTTGTTTCAGATATATAGATATATGAGAGAGAGCAAGAGTAAGAGAAGGAAAGAAAAGAAAGAGAAATCTAATCATTTAGTTTAGTTACGTGACTATTAAATTAAGGTCACACTCACACACACACATGTGCATGTGTGTTCACACATTCACACACACACGGCTTAGCAGTAAAGAGTTAGTAAGGGTGTTTCAGCACATTATTCATCAGTCGGAAACTAGCTATTATTTATTGTCATTCAACTTATTTAACATAAAGTGACATTGAGTTTCATTGTCACATTATTTATATACATAAATAACAAAACAATGCAACTGGACAGTTGTAGACATAAGTGGGTATAGGACAATGACTCTTATATAAAGGCAAGCAAAAACAAGTAAAAAAAAAATGTGGTGGTCTCTGGGTTGGCAGAAATTACTGAGAGATGTTCATAGATTTGATTGAATTGTTAGAGTTGTTAAATTTGTATGTTGTTGGGGGTAGAGGATCATTTTCTGGGAAAGGTCAAAATTAGATTCTCTTCTCTCCTTGCATATGAACTTAACCAAATTAACAAAAGTTCACTATATGAAAGACAGCTCTCTCTGGATTGCTGTGCAGTCTTGGTATGAATCGAGTAATAATATTAATGATATTGTTTTTAGAAAATATAGAGATGACTTGTGAAAAATGTTACAAAAAGAAGAAAGATTTCTCTCTCTCTCTCTCCCCCTCTCTCTCTCTCCCACTCTCTCTCTTTCAAACACACACACGCACACACGCAGCATGACTGTGTGCTTAAAGAAGTTTGTTTCTCAACCATGTGGTCTTGGGTTCAGTCCCACTGCACATCAACTTAGGCGTCTTCTAGAATAACCCTAGACATACAAAAGCCTTGTGAGTGGATTTGATATATGGACACTGAAAGAAGCCTGTTGTGTGTGTGTGTGTTTCTGTCTGTCTGTCTATGTGTTTGTGTCTTTGTGTTAGTGTTGTATTTGTCCCTCTTGACAACCAGTGTTGTATTTGTCCCACTTGACAACCAGTGTTGGTTTGTTTATATTCCCATAACCTAGTGGTTTAGTAAAAGAGATTGATAGAATAAGTAAAGTGTAGAATCGGAATTGAAATAAATCATGCAAATTTGTACATTTATTCAGTGATTCCCATCATGACTACTACTTTTTGGTAAGCACTGTGATGTCTTTGTGTCACTGAGGAGGTACAATATAGCTGAAAAATGTTTGGAGTTGTCACCCTTATTTGCTGGAAATTCTAAAAATAATATCAGCCATTTAGTTAATGTCTTTTTCCCGTCTGAGAATATGCCTTGGTGTATTTCTTCTAGCTCTTCCCATTCTGTGTTAAAACCCAGCTTAAGTCAATCTTATCTTTCACCCTTCCAGGTTCCAAAAATGCAAAGCGCTAGTCAAGCACATGATATTCACTTACACCCTCCCCTCAAAAGTTGCTGGCCTTGCATCGAAATTAGAAACCATTATTTTATCTCTACATATATATCGGTATTTGAACCTACTTCACTACGTTTTACTCTTACCACCAGGAAGAAATTAAGTTTTTATTTGTTTATAATACTTTGTATGTCAATATTTGAATATATCCACCTCTTGTCACTAGTTTCTTCTCTCACCAACTTCACCTGCCAGAAATAGTCTTGGCTATGAAGCTATATCAATATGTGTGTGTAAATGTATCTCCCTCCTATGTGGTTAATAGTTCAACATAGGCTTCCCTGTTCCTCTTCTTCCCCTCTCGCTACTAATTTCTGTACTGCGTCAACAAATGATAGGAAATACTAATTCTATGAAGTATATATATAAGTATATACGTGGCCAACAATTCAGTATACTTCACCATCCACTTTTAATTTCTGTACTCACTGACATATGAAGGAAACAGCTTAGCTACAAAGCTAGAAACACACACACACATATACACACACATGTATGTATGTATTCATATATATATATATATATATATATATATATATATATATATATATATAATATATGTATGTATGTGTGTATATGTTTGTGTGTCTGTGTTTGTACCCCCAACATCACTTGACAACCAGTGGTGATGTGTTTACATCCCTGTAACTTAGCGGTTCGGCAAAAGAGACCGATACAATAAGTACTAGGCAGTGCTCCAGCATGGCTGCAGTCAAATGACTGAAACAAGTAAAAGAGTATATATATATATATATATATATATATATATAAATGTATATATATATATATATATGTATGTATATATATATATATATATATATATATATATATATATATATATATATATATATATTAAACAATGGGGTAAAAAATTGGATATTAATTAATATCAATTTAATACCAGATAACTAGCACATTAAAAGAGTCAGGGAGATTCAGAACAACAACAACATCAATATATACATATATACACTGTTGGCACTATGTCGGTTACTACGACGAGGGTTCCAGTTGATCCGATCAAAGGAACAGCCTACTTGTGAAATTAACTTGTAAGTGGCTGATCACTCCACAGACACGTGTACCCTTAATGTAGATCTCCGGGATATTTAGCGTGACACAGTGTGACAATGCTGACCCTTCCAATTACAGGCACAACAGAAACAGGAAGTAAGAGTGAGAGAAAGTTGTGGTGGAAGAGTACAGCAGGGTTCGCCACCATCCCCTGCCGGAGCTTCATGGAGCTTTAGGTGTTTTCACTCAATAAACACTCACAACGCCCCGGTCTGGGAATCGAAACCACGATACTACGACCGCGAGTCCGCTGCCCTAACCACTGGGCTATTGCGCCTCCACACACACATATATATATCTGGATAAAAGCTGAACATTAGAAGCATCAGTTGTGGCGTGCAAGAGAGACGATTGCGCTGGTATGGACATGTGGTGAGAATGGAGGAGGATAGCTGCGTGAAAAAGTGCCACACCCTAACAGTTGAGGGAACCCGTGGAAGAGGTAGGCCCAGGAAGACCTGGGCTGAGGTGGTGAGGCAAGACCTTCGTACATTGGGCCTCACCGAGGCGATGACTACGGACCGAGACCTTTGGAAATGGGCTGTGCGTGAGAAGACCCGGCAAGCCAAGTAAGATCGTTGCCAGTGCCCCTGGACTGGTTCTTGTGCGGGTGGCACATGAGATGCACCATTTTGAGCGTGGCCGTTGCCAGTACCGCCTGACTGGCTCCTGTAGGATTTTCGAGCGAGATCGTTGCCAGTGCCGCTGGACTGGCTTGTGCGGGTGGCACATAAAAGACACCATTTCGAGCGTGGCCGTTTTCGTGAGGGTGACACGTAAAAGCACCCACTACACTCTCTGAGTGGTTGGCGTTAGGAAGGGCATCCAGCTGTAGAAACTCTGCCAAATCAGACTGGAGCCTGGTGTTGCCATCCGGTTTCACCAGTCCTCAGTCAAATCGTCCAACCCATGCTAGCATGGAAAGCGGACGTTAAACGATGATGATGATGATGATGATATATATATATATATATTTGCATATGTATACATACATACATATATATATATATATATATATATATATATATATATATATGTATACATATATATTTATATATATGCATATGTATATATATATATATATATATATATATATATATATATATATATGTATACATATATATTTATATACATGCATATATATACATATATATATATATGCATATGTATGAATATATTTATATATATGCATATATGTGTATGCATATATCCATAAATACATATATGTATGTATATATATATATATATATATATATATATATATATATGTATTTACACACACACATACATATGTATGTACAGATACACACACACATATATACATATATATATATATATATATACACAGACACGTAAGTATGTCTATGTGTGTGTGTGTGCGTGTGTATGTAAGTGTATATATATGTATGTATATACATGTGTGTGTATATATATATGTGTGTGTGTGTGTGTGTATACACATTTATGCATATATGTATCTGTGAACATATCTCTATACTTATGTGGCCTGTATTTGAGTAAACTGCCTCCCCACTTTTAATTTCTCTACTTAGCAACGTCAGGCAAAAGGAAATAAATAGTATTACTATTTTATTTATTTAGGTCAGTGTTTGAATGCACTAATTTCTGTGTTCATCGACATCTGACGTAACATTACCATGAAGCACTCTTTCTCTCTTTGTGTGTGTGTGTGTGTGCACTCATGGATCATGTCATCCACTTGAGGTCTCCAATTTCTTGTTTGAAACTCATAATGCATTACTCAAAATACGTTAGATTCCGCACTGAAGAAGAAGCTATATTCCACGCTTTGAATCCCCCCAAAAGCGAGGAGCTGTTGTTGGTTCCTTTCTACTGCAGCCAGAGACTAGTCAAAATTATCATTCAGCAGGTGTTTCCAGGAATAGCCACTCCTTGGTTAATGGCTGCAGTGACGATAGACTTAGAGGTAAACTCGAAAATCCTCAAAGCCTATCAGACCAAAAAGTAGAACTGGTCTAGGATGACCATCAAACTCCTCATTCAAATGACACAAAAGAACATAGACCAGATTCTTCTTCCTGGATGCAGCATAATTCCAGTCAGGGTACATGGAAGGAAAGCAAATTGCCACATTTGCTTTTCAACTAATCATCTAAAAGCCTTTCTGCCCTAGACTGAAAGAAAAAGAGAGGCGGGCACCTCTCCTCCTTACTTCAACAACAGCAGCAGCAGCAGCAGCAGCAGCAGCAGCACTTTCAGCAGATTCATGTACAGAATAGGCAGCGGGAAGGTACATGACCTGGGGTCATCTTGGAAGCAGGGTTACCTGCTCAGTGACCTCAAGGCACTGAATGTTGACATGATGGCCATTAGTGAAACCAGAATTTCTGACTCACAGGACTTCTGACTCATGAGGTGTATGCATTTCCAAGTCATCCAGGAGTGGGAGGCAGAGTTGCCATGATGGTTTGGAAAACTCTGGATCTTGCAATAAGAACGATCTTCCTGGATCCAGAAGATAAGTTGGTGGTCTTGGACATAAGTATGCCCTGACAGGGGGCAGATGACCAGATTTCTTCCGACAACTGGAAACCTTCCTGGGAATTCTTGCTGTTTAGTGTTAGTGGGGGATTGGAATGGAATTTTAGATGTAAGATGGGACTGTGTAGGTTTAGCAGATAGGAGAGGAGGGTGCTCAGACGATTCCAACTGTCTGACAGGTATCGACTGGATTTCCCAGATGTGCCAGTGTAGACCTGGTCAAACTGCATTGGTTCATGCAGATCATATCTAGATAGAGTATTCTATAGAGCAGCAGATAAGGATAGCATAGGTTGTCCACAGTTTAAAGTGGTCAACTACACAGACCACAAATTCGTGATCTGTACAGTCAACTTAGATAGGCTTCATAGACAGGGACCTGGTTACTGGAAGCTGAACACATCATTGCTGGCACCTAAAGATTTCAGTGACCAGATTAGTGAACTAATCAAGAGGGCATTGACGGGAGCAATAAGCAAGAAGAAATGGTGGTTTGCTCTGAAAAGGGCGATTAGAATAGAATCGATAAGGCTTTTCAAAGGACTAGCAGTAGAAAGAAACAGAGTAGAGGCAGGGATAGTCAAAAAGATGAGGCTTTTAGAAAAGGATTCACATACGATGTGCTTGCAGTGAGGTTGGCACTCAAGTAATTTTTCAATGTGAAACATGAAGGTTGCATTATCAGAGCTAAAGCACAAGCACTTAGACACAAAGGGACGAAAGTTGTTCAATGAGCCTGAGTGGCAGAGTCACGGTGTGGCAATAAATCCATGATCTAATCCTTGCTGGATCACAAAGGGCAAATAATAACCGATCCGAGACAGATGTGTGCAGCCTTTCAGTGGTGCTTTGCTCAACTGTGCAGGAACAGCAGTGAGCCAGGTCACAGGATGGATTTCATGTCCCACCTTGATGGATTACCGCGTCTCTCAGTGATGGAGATGGAGCGCTATGAAAGGCCAATAATAGCCTTCGAAATGTAGGTAGCAGTGGCTAGCTGCACGAAGGGTAAATTGCCTGGTTTGGATGGTCTGTCCTATGAGCTTTATGCTTATATGCCAGACTTGTTCAGCAATCTCTTAGCAAATGTTTACTGCAACTGGCAACAGAATGGGTGAATTTCATTTTTTTTGAGCCGAGGAGCAGTGGTTGTTGCTGAAAAATTTGGAATTTGACAAATTAAGTAAATATAAGGACCTGGAAATTGAAATACAAAAGATGTAGCATCTTAAAGCAAGAACTGTTCCTGTTATTATGGTTGCCCTAGGTATGATAAGAAAGGGATGTCAAAAACATCTTGATAATATCCCAGGAGAAACCATGTCTCAGAGAAATTTAAACAATTGTGCTAACAAGTACTGCCCACATCCTTAGAAAAACCCTATCAATTTATCCCCTCCCCAAAAATGGTTGCCCTTGTGGCAAAATTTGAAACCATTATTATTATTAATACCATTGATCATGTTGTCTCCATGTGCAGTCTTCTTGTGCCTACAGAGTATCTTAACAGGCACAATATATAGAGCAGCACAATATATTCACTGGGTAATTTGAAAAAACCTGGACTTGCCCCATGATAAAAACTGGTGGGAACACAAACCAACTCCAGTGCTTGAAAATGATCACATCGCACTCCTCTGGAACTTCACCATTCAAACTGACAGAAAAATAGATACGAATAGGCCAGACATCATACTGAAAGACTTCAGACAAAAATCATGCCTCCTTATTGATATGACTACCTCAATCGATGTAAATGTATCTGTCAAGACCTACCAAAAACTGAGCAAGTATAAAGATCTTGAAATAGAAATTGGCAAAATGTGGAACCTCAAGACTAAAATAATACCTGTTGTCATAGATGCCCTAGGAATGATAGCAAAAAGAGTTGATTGCTACCTAGCTCAGATACTAGGAAACCCCAAAATGGCTGAAGTTCAAAAGATAGTGCTCATTGGAACTGCTCATATCTTACGTAAAATACTGTCTAAGTAATCTCAAATTTTAAAACAAACTCATAATTTTCTTATATTTTCTTAAGCATTCCTTAGAACAATACTTTGTGCAAGACCAAATGTATGGCACCCTAGGCATAACACAAACATGAACTTCTAACTTGTTGTCTCTTGAGGTCTCTGGGTGAGACTTGGAGCCAACTTGTACAAATACAAAGCAGAAGTCAAACATAAAATAATAATAATAATAATAATAACAGTTTCAAATTTTGGCATATGACCAGCAATTTTGGGAGAGGGTTTAAGTCAATTACATTGACCCCAGTATTTAACTGGTACTTATTTTATCACCCTCAAGAGGAAAAGAGGCAGTTGACCTTGAAAAAATTTGAGCTTAGAATGTGAAGACAGATGTAATGCCACTAAGCATTTTGTTTGGTGTGCTAATGTCTCTGCCAGCTCGCTACCTTAATAATAGTAATGTAATAATGATAATAATCATCCCCACTAAAAGTTATTGACATCTCTACCACCTACTAGTACTACTACTACTACTACTAATACTACTACTATTACTACTACAATTACTACTTTTACTACTGGTTATATGGTGGAGGCTGATGTGTGATGTACAATGGTTCAGAAGGACAATTAATGTGTTGCAAGAACAAAGTGTGTCTTGGAAATTATCCAAGGCATTCTGTGGTTTTGCTGTATTTTGGTAGATTTTAGTCTATTTCTGGAGGTTTTTGGGTCAGTTTACCACTTTCTTGCTGTTCCAATAATATATGAGAGGTATTTTAATGCTGGTGGTGATATTTTAATCTTTAGGAGATGGAAAGTGAGTTAGTGATGGTGATAGTGATGACGAAATTACACCTTCACCACTAAACATGCTAATCTCATACACTGCCAGAACAGAGAATAAACTCTAACCCTAACCCTACCTGCCTGGCTGTATGTATGTCTTCAAACTTCCACACCCACTAGTATCTCCTTGTCTTATTTCCCTACTGTAAACAACCTCTTTCTCCACTTCTCTTTCTCTTTTATTCTCTTTCTCTTTTATTCTTACATGTCTCTATCTTTCACACATACAAATACTTCTCTTTCTTTCTCCCTGTATCCCACTCTCTAACTCTTTCTCCCTCTCCTCCTCACTCTTTCTATAGTTCCCTACACAAATGCATACTCAAACCTTTCTACATCACAAACTCCATCCATATCCTGTAGCCTCCCACCCTTATCAAGGACCTACTTTCCTACCCTTCACCTCCTCACCTGATGTATTCAACTCCTGCTTCCATCCATCCTTATCCACCAATTTACTTACTCTCCAGTGCAGTCTCTTACTCTCCAATCTTCCCAGTTACTCTTTAATCCACCCTCTTATTCTCTAGTGTATCCTCTGACTCCCTAAATCTCCTCAATTACTTTCCAAACCACCCTGTTGCTCTCCAGTGTATCCTCTGACTCTCTAATCCTCTCAATTACTTTTCACTCCACCCTATTTCTTTCCAAATCACCCTATTACTTTCCAGGGTATCCTTTTACTCTCTAATCTTCCTGGTTACTCTCTAATCCATCTTCTTATTCTCTAGTGTATCCTCCTACTCTGTAATCCACTTGGTTACTCTTTAATCCCCTCCGTTACACTCTACTCCTCCCTATTTCTTCCCAAAGCACACAGATTTTATTCTAATCAACCCTGTTACATATTCTTATTCCAAATTTTTCACAAGATTTTTGCCATTTTATTAAAGATAATTTTCAATTTATCCTACTTTACAGGGAGTACCAAAACCATTCACAGAAGTAATCCGAGCCAATATTGGTGACTGCCATGCGACAGGGCAAAGCCCAATTAAATTTCTACGACAAGTAAGTAATTTGTTAAATATTTAACCAATAAAGATTGGATCTTATGATACCAGATTGCTTCTCTTTTTTTGTTTGTTAGATTGTTTTTTGTTTTACAAGGATTATACGTTTTCGAGCGAGATCGTTGCCAGTGCCCCTGGACTGGCTCTTGTGCGGGTGGCACTTAAAAGACACCATTTCGAGCGTGGCCGTTTTCGTGCGGGTGACACGTAAAAGCACCCACTACACTCTCTGAGTGGTTGGCGTTAGGAAGGGCATCCAGCTGTAGAAACTCTGCCAAATTAGATTGGAGCCTGGTGTAGCCATCCGGTTGCACCAGTCCTCAGTCAAATCGTCCAACCCATGCTAGCATGGAAAGCGGGCGTTAAACGATGATGATGATGATGATACATTATTCGGATTGGAAGGAGTTAAAATTTCACCTCAAAAGTAAAAGTGAATATAACAGTGTGTGTGTGTGTGTGTGTGTGTTTAACTCTTTCAATAACAACCAAACTGAGGCCCCTGCTGGTCCTTCCTTTTGATACCAACTCACCTGAGGCTGCCCTGAGTTCTATGACATAAACTTACTGTTTCAAAGTGGTCTAAATTATAATCTTCCATCAAAATTTTATGTTATTTTGTTCCAGACCTCAGCTTAATAATGAGAAATTTATTTTATTAAATACCTCATTTATTTTTAAAATTATTTGAAACGGAGGCAGCATATGTTGACAGAAATATGGTAACTAAAGGATTAAAATGATCTAAATGAAAACCTTCCACCAAAACCTTCATGTTAATGTGTATCGTAACCCTTTTGATACCAACCCAGCTGAAACCACCTCTAGCTCTGTTTTGTTTTCAAAAGTTCTTTTTTTCTTCTTTGTTCCTTTCTCCACCCAGGTTGTGACCCTTTGTGTTTTTCCTGATTTGATGACTGAACCTAATTTTCCGTCTGATGCTAAAGACAGGGCTCAACGAATTCTCAATGATTGTGGAGGCAAGAGTGTAGGTAAGTGATCAACATTAAGCCTGTTTCAAATAGGGGTTGTTGTCAATCTCTGTACCTCAAGGAGTATCTAACATGTGTACTGCAGATTTTTGAAGGCTTTAATAAATCTATACTAATACATGGACATCATCATCATCATCATTGTCATCATCATCATCATCATCATTATCACCACCACCACCACCACCACCACCACCATCATCATCATTTATTGTCTGCTTTCCATGCTGTCACGGGTTGGGCAATTTGACAGGATTTGATGAGTTGGAGAACTGCGTCATGCTCCAACATCCACATAATCTCTTCAACTGGATGCCCTTCCCAATACTAACCAAGTTGCAAAGTGTACTGGGTACATTTTTTTTCATGGCACCAGCAGTTGGTGAGGTTGCTTCGTAACATGCAAGACTAAAGAATCCCCTCATTCAACTGAGTTGGAGTATAGTAGAGAAGCCACCTCCCTCCCTCTCAAATTCACCCTCCACTTAAATGAGGTGATTTTTTTTTTGTGTATTAAAATGGTGTTTGGAAGATAAAAGATAAATTTATATTGGGATATTATGATGGCCTTGGGAACATAACAAATGACAAATATATATTGGTATAGGTACACCATCGATTTTCCAGTTTACTTGATTCCAAAGCCTAACTGTTTTGCTAGGCCATCTATTGTCACATAATAATTCATCTACACATTTCACTCCTACTAATTATACACTTCCTGTGCATCTAAAATACCATGAGTAGTTCTGTTTTATTCTGTGTTGATATGGATTGGTGTTGACATTTTGACACTACCACTGAGGCTCACATTTCTCTTACCTTCAGTTAGTAGCCATAGCTAAGGGTAACTTTAAGCTAAATAAGCATAAGATCTTTCAGAATTTTGGTGTCACCCCTAACAAAAGTAGTGTAAATACATGCAAACACACAGTACACACAATGCAACCTGTGGTCGTGCAGTGAACTAGACTGGTGGCCTCAGGAGTTCCAAGTCCCCCTTGTAATCTATGCAGAGTAAAAGAGGTACTAGACCATTAGCTGCTGGAAAATTGATGGTGTGCTTGTATGCAAAGTTGGTATTTGGAATATAACAAGAGCCATGTATGTTGGTATACCAAGAGTTTTAAACACAACACAATCTAAGAGAGCATTTTTAACAAGGATCCTGTGGAAAACTTTATATAAGTTTAAACATATTAATACCAATGGTTTCATACAAACCAGCACCAAAACGGTTAACTTTATGCCATTACTATCAGCCATCATTAACTCACCCAACATGTAAGACCACCTAAAAGTTAGGTGCCACTGTTTTCATTCAGTTTGTTTGCTTGTTTACTTGCTTAATTGTTTCTTCTGGAAATTCAGAAAATATTGAAGCGAGGAAGTTTAGATTATATTATCAATGATTACTAAGGAAAACGATTTAGATCAACTGTCTGTTGTTGCTATTCCATTCACAATCTTTTTTTTATTAGCAAGATATTTTTGCTATTAAGTATTTGACCTAGCTTTATTTACTTTATGATATAGTTTTACATAATGTATGACACAGAAAAATTCATTGTTTGCTGGGTGGAGAACCATAGATTATATTTAAAAAAAATGAAAATCTGGTACTACAAACAAAATAGAGTAGAAATATGTTTACATACATGTATATGTAGCAACTCAAACTGAAGGATCGTATAGTGACAGTGGTTGTATAATGTGTTACAGAGCTATGAAGTAAGTGGTTGTGCAATATATTGTAGGGTCATATAGCAACAGTTGTTGTATATATATTGTAGGTTCATATGGTGGAAGTAGCTATATATATTGTAGAGCAATATATTGATGGTGGTTGTATTATGTATTTTAGGGTCATATAATGAGAGTGGTTGTATACAGTATTATTGCAGGATCATATAATGATTGGTTATATAATGCATTGTAAATTTACATAGTGACAAAGGTTGTATAATGTATTGTAGGGTCACATAACAACTGTAGCTATATAATGTATTGTTGGACCATATAGTGACAGTGATTGTATAGCATGTTGTAGAACTATATAATGATGGACAGTGATTGTATCGTGTATTGTAGAGCTATATAATGACAGTGGTTGTATAATATATTATTGTAGGATCTTATAGTGACAATAGTTGTATACTGCATTGAAGGACCATAGTGATTATATAAAGTAATAGCAATTATATAGTGTATTGTAAGACCATATAGCAACAGATCTTGTATACTGTAGTTTTATAATGTATTGTAGGGTCTTATAGTGACAGAGGTTGTATAATATATTATTGTAGGAGCATTTTGTGACAATGGTTGTATAATGTATTTTTGTAGGAGCATATAGTGACAGTGCTGGCTTAATGGTTGTGAGAAAAGATATTGCAGATTTCATTTCCAAACGTGATGGACATCCTGCATCCTTTGAGAACATTTACCTTTCCACGGGGGCCAGCGATGGTATTAAGGTATGATTTTTTTAACCCTTCCTTCATCTTTTGTGATCATATCTCAAATGAAATCCACTGCATTCTCATGTTTAATTTAATTTTAATGTGCCAATAAGGAAACCTCAAAATCAATAAGGGAGACTGAAGGCCAGTTTGGGAGCATCGAAATCAATGAAGGTGCCCTAAAGCCAATGAAAGAAACTCAAGACCAGTGAGGGAAACTCAAATCAATGAGAGATATTCAAGACCAATGAAGGAGTCTGAAGTCAATGAGGGTGACTTAAATCAATGTGGAAGGCTCCAGGTCATTGAGAGAGCCTCTATGTGGTTTCTCAGCTTGTGTGAAATAGCAGCCAAATTTTCTTTAAATCACATTTTTCTTTTCTGTGCCATCTGGTCACAAACAATCCCTGGTGATTTCCATAGGTTTCCATAAAAGAAAACTAAAGTGGTTTTTCCCCCATCACCTTCCTACAGATATAATTTTATAAGATACCATTTTGTTAAACAAATCCTCCATATATGTTTGGTCTATCAAAACGTGAATGATTTAAACAAATACTGCAAAAGAATCTTATGTCTAATCCAACACTCTAACAGTTCTGCCAGTCAGGTATCTTAGAGATTGGTACTTCATTTTAATGACCCCCCCCCATCCCTCCCAAAGATGACATAGAGAGTTGACGACAACATGATTTGAAATCTGAATGTAAAACTACCGGAGCAAGTACCACAAGATGTTTTGTCCAGTGTTTGAACAGTTCCACCAGTTGACACTTACTGATATACTTAAATCCTTGCAGAAAAGATTACAGATGTTCTGGGGAAAGTTGGTTACAACAGACTGGTACTCAAAACAGAATGGTGGATTATCATTCAAAGACAGAAAAAATATCTTTTTAATTCTTTAGAGGGTGCATTAAGACATTATGTATCAGATAGTGTATAGTGACTGCATATAAGTGTATGTTAAGGATCATGTTATAAGTGTGACAGTGTACTTCAAAATCATGTGATCATGTAATGGTGTGTGTGTGTATGTATACATTTGAAGTCATGTTGTGATATGTATGTGTGTATATAGTAGTGTGTGTATGTGTGTGGCAGTGAATATGTTACATGTGTTTGTGTGTGCCAAGCATTATGACAGTGTAGTGTATGTTTGTATCACAGGAAGTGTTAACTCAGTGCATGAGTGTGTATCAGTCATGTTATGTCAATCTGTAACTGTACATTAGATGGTGTGTTACATCAGTAGGTAAGTATACATTGGTGTTATGTCAATAGGTAAGTGTACATCAGAGGTCATGTAACAGTGTATATCAGAGGTCATGTAACAGTGTGCAAGTGTATGTCTGTTGGTGTGTTATGTCAGTGTGTAAGTGTACATGAAGTAGTGTGTTATATCTGTCAGTCAGTGTGTTTATATGTAAATCTTCTTCTGGCAGACCATCATGAAAATGTTGATGACAGGAAAATCTGGAAAAGATAGGGCAGGTGTAATGATACCAATTCCTCAGTATCCATTATATACAGCTACTACTGCAGAGTACAATGCTTATACAGTAAGTATTTATTTAAATTATTTCATCTAGTTTCACTTGCAAGAGTTGGGTCAAATTGAGGCTATACTAAAGATACATTCTGAAAATGCCAAACTGTGAGATAGTACCCATGATCTCATGGTTAGAGAGTAAACTGCTAAACCACTCAGCCATACACACATGCACGTACGCGCACGCACACACACGCACACCCCTCACCCCACATATTTTTCACTACCATCTTTTCTCTTTCTTTTATTCTTTCCTGTCCCTCTTTCTTCTGATGAAAGACTAGTGTCCAAAATGTCAAGACACTTTCCCTTCTTTTTAAGTGTTTAAACTAATGCATTTATTAAACATTGGTCCCTCCAGTGTTGTCTTTTTATGCTCATTGCCTTCTCAATATATACAACCATGATCTCTGCATCCATGATCTCTGCATCCATGATCTTTGCGTGTAATGCTTATATGGTATGAAGTTTTTGATATATACACAAGTATCTACACATAGATGTGCACACACTTGTACACACACATATACACACACACATGCATAAATATATTAACCAGTTTTCTGTTGTTTTTCTCCAAGATCAGCTACTATTTAGATGAGGACAACAACTGGGCTCTGAACATTCCCGACCTTGAGAAATCCCTCGATGCTGCACGTCCACACTGCAAACCTCGAGTCATTGTTGTTATAAACCCTGGAAACCCAACAGGTGAGATCTACAAGAATCCATTGCCTATTAGTTGTATCATGAATGTTTCTTTGATCATTGTCTGTTTATCTTCTTATAAGTTACTGTTCTTTCGAACATTGTCTCCCCAATAACATCTGGTGTACTAAAAGGACTTTGAGAGGTTTCTTATCTCTGTTATTTCAGGTCAAGTGTTAAGTCGCAAGAATATCGAAGACATCATAAAATTTGCTAAGAGAGAAAACCTCTTCATATTAGCTGATGAAGTAAGTACTGAATTCATAGTTCCTAGTTATTCAATGAAGGAAGGACACAAGTTGAAGTGTAATGAAGCATTTTAAGGTGGTGGGTGACTTGGTTTGGACTGGGTTTTATGATAGAAATGTTATTGTTTAAGCCTTTTAAATCAAAGCAAATTGATGTTTGTACATTAAAGAAGACAGAACCGTTTTTATAATAAACACGAAAAGTATCAAAGTTCTTGTTAATTCAAATTCTTTAAAAAAATATCTGAATGTCGTCAGTGGACTTAGACAAATGTATATTATATTTCCTAATATCAAGGACTACAAATATATACCTTAGTTTTGATTTGTGGATTTTGAGAAAAGAGGAAAATGAATATAGAAATATACACACACTTTACCAACATGTCCCGTGTGTGGCTTCGTGACAAAATATGTTATTGATCATTTATTGTCTTTTTATCTTTTATCTTTTACTTGTTTCAATCTTTAGGCTGCAGCTATGCTGGGCACCATTTCCTTGAAGGGTTTAGTCAAACAAATTAATCCCAGTACTTATGGCAAACCGCTGAGTTTCTGGGATGTAAACAAACCAATACCAGTTATCAAATAGTGGTGGGAACAAACAGAAATGCTCACACACACATACATACACACATATACACACAACAGGCTTCTACATAATTTCCATTCACCAAATACATTTTCAAAGGCAGTGGTTGGCCCAAGGCTATAGTAGATGACACTAGTCCAAGGTGCTGTAGAGTGAGACTGAACCCAAAACCATATGATTACAAAGCTATCTTCTTAGCCCTATTGCTATGCCTGCACTTATAAGGTCTGATTACATTTAGAACAGTAATGCTGAATTGTCAAGGAATATGTTAATAACTAAATTATTAACAGTGTATCTTGTAGTGATTTCAAAATACTGGATCCTATCAAAGCATCTAACCCATATTAGCATGGAATGGGGGCATAAAAATGATTATGATAATGATTGTGTGTGTGTGTGTGTGTCTTTCTCCTTGTTTTTAGCATAAATATTGCCATGATACAAGCATTGTTTGTTTGCAATTTTCTGTGTAGTAATATTCAGATAAGGAAAATGTTAGCCTTGTTTGGAAACAGGTATATAGTAGTGATAGGAAGGGCATACAGCTGCAGAAAATCACTCATCACGATCATCATCAACATCATTTAATGTCCCTTTTTCTAGGCTGGCATTGGTTGGAGAGTTCAGCAGGCACCGACAAGTCAGAGGACTGCATCAAACTCTAATGCTTTCCTTGGCATGGTTTCTACAGCTATTCCTATATACGTATCATTATATTATCATTGTTTTAACATCTACTTTTCCATACTTGTATGGTTCATTAAAAATCCATTGAGGCAGACTTTCTATGACCCATCACTGGTTTATAGTATCAATAATGCCAAGAGTGTATGTCAGGAAGGTATGTGAAACTTGGCAGGGAAACCAGTAGACCAGTGCTTTCAAACTAAAGTACTTTGTGTGTTATTCACAGAAACTTCCTTGTCATCTTGCCATTGTTAATACAGTAAGCTAGTTATTGCTCACTTTGTAATGTGCAATGATATTATAGTTCCTAAAATTTGATATAAAATAAATGCATAAATAAATATGTCTTTGAAAAACTAACTCTTTATCTCTCTTTTTCTCTCTTGGTTCTCCATTAACAGGTCTATCAAGACAACGTTTATGATGAAAACTCCAAGTTCTTCTCCTTTAAAAAAGTCCTCACAGAAATGGGACCTGACTACAACAATGTGGAGTTGGCGTCCTTCATGTCTTCTTCGAAAGGATTCATGGGAGAGTAAGTCAAAGAGTTAACTTTTAACTTCCTCAGTAATGAACATTCATGACTAACATAGAAACCCCCACCTACTAGCAACAACAACAACAACAACAACAATCATTTCTTATATAGGTACAAGGCCTGGAATCTGCAGGGATGGGGTTAGTTTATTATACTGACTCTAATGCTTCGGGTACTTAATTTATGTGCCCTAAAAGGATGAAAGGCAAAATTGATCTCAGCAGAATTTGAACTCAGAATGTTGAGATGAACAAAATGTCACTATGCATTTTGTTCAGCATGCTAATGATTCTTCTAGCTACCACCTTAATAATAATAATAATGATAACTAGCTGGACCCATGAAAACTCACTGTCTCTCTTTCTCTCTCTCTCTCTCTCTCTCTCTCTCTCTCTCTCTCTCTCTCTCTCACTTCCTCTCTGTCCTCCTCTCTCCTGCTTTGCCACTCACTTCTTCCTTTGAAGTAAGTGCGACACACATCACATGTACGTACGTACAAAAACAACAAGTTGGCATATTAATGTTATTGATAGTAATAATAATAAGAGCACTGAGAGCACAAACCTCCGCCAAGGCAACACCAACGTCCTCTCAATAATTAGCCAGAGATGATTTTTAAAATGAGAATATCTGAAATAAACTTGACTGCACACCACAACAACAACAACAACTGTCTAATGTGACTGATTGAGTATGAGTTCAGGACAACAACTGCTTGATATGAATCTACAAGTTGGCAATGCTCAAAGACTGATTGAGTGAACACAGAATGATTTGCTTGCTCTGCATGTATCTTGGACAAATTTGGCTGAAGGTGCTACCATATCAATAGAATTTATCCTGAACCAGCCATGCCTCCACTTTAACTGTACCATGGCAATGGTTTCTTGGAGCTATCCATAATCCTCAGGCTAAAAAGTCTTCTTCAGGATACCGTTTAATTGATCTTTGTCCATGACCCACTGTCTCCTTGAGAACCTCACTGCTTTATTTCCTCCCAACATTAACCTTCTATAATCTGCAGACTGTGTGTGTGCCTGATAACATTTCAGATGACTTATAATGGTTTCAAATTTTGGCACAAGGCCACCAATTTCTAGAGAGGGGATAAGTCTATTACATTGACCCAGTGTTCAACTCTGAAAGGATGAAAGGTAAAGACAACTCCCAGCTTTATTTGATTTCAGAACATAAAGTTAGGAGAAATGCTTCTAATCATTTTTCCCCGTTGCAGTAACGACTCTTCCAGCTCACCGCCTTAAGATGAGTAATAATGAAGATGATACGATCCATCTCTATCTAACCCACTTGCCTTCTATCCATTCTGTCCCTTCCTCCTCCACCCCTCTTCCCAACTGTTTTGATGGTTTTCTTTCATTTACTTCACTTCTTTTATCTAGATGTGGCTTTCGTGCTGGATATTTCGAAGCTGTGAACCTTGACCCTGAAGTCATACCTTATCTTAACAAATCAATATCAGCAAAACTGTGCTCCTCCGTACCTGGACAGGTGAGACTTGTTACTTATAGCTTTATTTTAATTAGTAAACATTAGCAGTAGTAGTAGTAGTTGTTGTGATAGTGGTGGTGATAGTAGTGGTAGCAATTTATTGTAATAAGACAAACTCTGTAGTCAACTTGGCTCATCACTCGTATGTAAATATGCATCCGCGCACACACACACACACACACACACACAAGGTATATGTGTGTAAATGTCAGTGGAAACATTCACACACATATGCACATTGACCTCAGCAGTGTTGGTACCATGTATAAAGCACCCAGTACACTTCAGCATTCAGCTGAAGAAATCTTGCCAAAGCAGACCTTGGCACAGTCTTCTGGCTTGACATCGCCTGCCAAACCATCCAACTCATGCCAGAATGCGAAACGGACATAAAACAATGATGAGGATGGTGATGATATATTAATATGATTTTACACATGCTCTCCATCTGACATAGACTGAATGGGTTGTTGCAGTCCAAGTCAGTTCTTATTCACAGCACTCCACTCAGCTGCCAAAAATTAGTTGTACCTGCAATTCAAAAGGCCAGTTTTGTCACATTCTGTATCAAGCTGAATCTCCCTGAGAACTGCATTAAAGGAATGCATGTCTGTGGAGTATTCAGCCACTTACACACAAATTTCATGAGCAGGCTGTTCTGTTGATCAGATCAACCAGAATATCCATCATCATAACCAACAAAGTGCCTGTTTTATATGTTACACACTAAACCCCACAACCATCACTACCACTATTTTTTATGTTTGTTGGACATGCTATGTGCAACCATATACTTGGACAGATGAGTGTTTTCTCCAGTATTGTGTGGCTCCAGCCATCCTGGGCCTTCATAAATGTTAATGTAAACACACACACACACACACATAAATTTATGTACGTACATACATACATACATACATTCCAGATTACAAGTTCAGGTTTATACCTGTAATTATTGGGGCCCTGGGATATGTAACACACTAAATATCGATCTTGAGAAATTAGGCTTCTCAAAACCAGAAAGGAGAAAGCTGATTCGAAGACTACAGATTCAGTCCATCACTGGAACTGTAAAGGTCTGTAAAACTTTCCAGAAGTTTATCATTTAAATATATATGAGCATGTCTAGATATGCAACTATATGCATGAGAATACATACATAAAACATACAAATCTGCACATGCATGGATGCATGCATACCTACCTACCTACCTACCTACCTACCTACCTACCTACCTACCTACCTACCTACCTATCTACCTACCCATCCACCCACTATATTCCTTGGCAGTAATTAAACTGATCAAACTCTTCTAGAAGTCAAATATTGTTGAAAATGACCATCATCATTTTCTTTGGAATCGCAAACCTTGCTCTGCTCTGCTCTCACTCTCTCTTTCACTCATTTTATATATATATATATATATATAGCTGTGTGTGTATATAAAACCGGAAGATGTGTGTGTGTGGTTCTGAGTGTATGAGAACTACATGAGACCAAACTAGGCCTAAATCCATTTATTCATATTATCAGACATTCAAGTCCTTGTTAAGTTATGATCCTTGACTTATTTTACTATTAGGAATTTTGATGGTATGTACTGCTCTGTCTCACTCAATAATAATAATAATCCTTTCTACAATAGGCACAAGGCCTGGAAATTTATGGGAGGGGGCTAGTCGATTATATTGACTCCAGTGCTCAACTGGTACTTATTTCATCGACCCCAAAAGGATGAAGGGCAAAGTTGACCTCGGCAGAATTTGACAACAACAGTAATAATAGTTTTTGATTTAAACACAAGGCAAGCATTTTGAAGGAAGGGGATTAGTCAATTGCATCAATGCCAGTATTTGAATAGTATTATATTTCATTGAACTTGACAGGATTTAAACTCACAACATAAAGTATCATAATGAATGCTAGAAGACATTTTTCCAACTCCCCAATGATTCTGTCTACTCACTGTCTTATGGCAACAGTAATAACATGTCAGTTGTTATCTGTAACTTATGCTTTATCATTAGAGTTCAATAACTGGTGCATCCAGGAATTATCATAGTTACTTGTGATAACATAGTAAATGATAATATCAACAACAATAATTATTATTTCTAATTTAGGCACAGGGCCTAAAATTTTGTAGAGAGAGAAAAGTCAGTTAAGTCGACTCCATTATTTGACTGGTACTTTATATTATTGAGCCTAGAGGGATGAACAGCAATGTTGACCTTAGAGGAATTTGAACTCAGAATGTAAAGTGCTGGAACATATATTGTGGGATATTTTGTTTGCTGTTCTAACAATCCTGGTAATCTATATTGCATCATCTGGAATGGATAGATATTAAGTGAGACATGTTAATGCTCTAAAAATATTTCTTGGGACAAGAAACTTCAGAATTTTTAGAATTCTATTTTCAGTCTAAGACTTTTTGTTAAGGTTTGCAAGTTCAAGGAAGGTTAAAAAATTGGCATGTTAGATCCATATTGTGCAATAATACTAATTTCAACAATAGTGACAGAAACAACATAAAAAGTAATGGTTTCAAATTTCGGCACAAGGCCAGCAATTTTTAAGAGGAAGGGTAAATTGATTACATCAACCTCATTACTTGGCTGGTACTTTATTTTATCAACCCCAAAAGAATGAAAGGTAAAAAATCAGCAGGATTTGAACACAGATCATTAAGTAATTTGCTCAGTATGTTAATGATTGTGCCAGCACACTGCCTTCATATAATTATAATAATCATCATCATCATGAAGAAGAAGAACTGTTTTACTCAATAAAGAATACATGAGAAGAATTAGGAAGGGGAATCTAAAACAAAATTAAATGGAGGGAGTATTGTCAAAGCAATGAATACTTAGGCTGTGTCAGTATTAAGATACTCTGCTCCCTTTCTAAAATGGACAATAGTCGAGATAGAGAACTTAGAACTAGGAAGTTGCTCACATGCCACCCTAAAAGTAATACCAACAGATGGTGGGGTATTTGGAATGTGAAAAACCCCATATGATCCCCAATTTAAAGACAGTAGAGTGTTTGTATTAGAATAAATCCCAATATAGGGTCACGAAACCCCTAAATTTAAAAATGATAGGGTGTTCGAGATGGTAGGGGGATGGAGTAGTATTATTTGCTACTTTAGACAGGGGAGATAACTATGTCAATCATTGTTATCAATTTTATGCTCTCAAAAGACAAGAGACTTATGTCAGTCAAGGACAATTTCTTGTATCTGGAAACTGTTTTGTTTTGTTTGAGTTTTTGTTTCAACAATGGACATGCTAATTACATACGATTGCTAGACACTTTTATATATCAGGAGATCCTGGTTTTCGTGAAAATAATAGAATGAAGGAATCTATTTAAAGGAAGTTTTTGTTTACTTTTTTCACTCTGATCCCGGAGATCTATGACCCAGTACCTCCAAGATCTTTAAAACATGTCTCTACTTATACATTCTTGACAGTCCCCTTCATTCTATAAAACAAATGGCTATGATTTGAAAGAGATTTGGTTACTATTTCTTGTAGGTTAAACAACATCATAAAAGCTTCTTCTCTGGCGTGAGGTAGTTGAAATAAGATTGAAGAAAGTCCAAAGAATTCAACAAAAATGTTCTCTCTGTCATGTTCTTATGTTCTTACAATAGATATAAGGGCAAGGGCAGTAGTAGTGATGTAGTGGCAACAGTGGTGGTAGTGGTGGTGGTGGTGGCAGTATTGTGGCAGTAGTAGTCATAGCAGTGCACATGGTGGTGGTACATACTGTAACCCATTTAGTCTTACAGGCACCATCCAAGACTTCATCTTTGTATATTGAATGTTAAGAATAAGTCAGCTTGTCAGAGACTTTCTCTCTCCAATTCATATATTCATACAAGTATTTGAACCCAGCTACTACAAAGTGTAACCAAACACTTGTCAGTTTTTATGTGCTGTCATTGATTCAACAGCAGGTAGTTTGTCATCCCTATTTACAGATCAATGGACTGACATTGGGAGTTAAGTGTTTTATCCACTGACATGGTGCAATGATGGCTACAGGGAATGAAACTGACTTCTCATCTGATCAACCAGAATCCTATTGAGTCTAGCAACCATATCTTTGTCAATAAACTCCTCTAACATCTTTAAAATATGGGCCATATGTGTTGAGTATAACCCGAGTCCACAATATAGATAAGATGCTATGAAGGCCCAAGGTGAATTTATTCAGTCTGTTTTCCCATGCTAGCATGGGTTTGAGGGATATATTGTTGCAACATTGTCTTATAGCTAGATGCCTTTCCTGTCACTAACCCTTATCTGTTTTGCAAGTAGGTTATCCCTTATTTCACATGGCTTGAAGGCATGAAGTGAGCAGTTGATTTGTTGTCAGAAGAAATGACAACAGCAACACAACTCACTGCTCATAACTTTTGTTGAGTGCAAATGTTAGCACACAGACACAAACATACATGTATAATGGGCTGCTTTCAGCATCTGTCCACCAAATCCACTCAGAAAGCTTTGGTCAACCTGAAGCTATAGTAGAAAACACTTACCCAAAGTGTCATGCTGTGGGACTGAACCTGAAACCATGTGGCTGGGTGGTAAACTTAACCACACAGTTATGTTTTTGTTTATGATCTATGGACATTTTGTTCAACTGAATACTGCCATATCACCAGATTTGCACCAAAACAACCAACAGCTCCCAAACAACAGCAACAAAGAGAATAATGATTAAGTTACTTTACTCCACTTGTCCTGACCCTCAGACAATGACAGTTAGCAAGTGGAACGTTGAAAGCAATGAACTCAGACAGACACTGTGCTGGAGTGTTACAGTCAGTGTATGTTTGATATTCTGTGTGATGTCTATAAGATATCACATAACCTATCACTGGATTTCTCATTGATCTTTTTGTTTTATGTTTTTCTTAAAGGCCCTTATGGATGTGATTGTCAATCCACCAAAACCAAGTGAGCCATCATACACACATTTTATGCAGGTAATTTTACCTTCTTAGCCCTCCCTTTTTCTTTTAACCATTTTGTGACCCTTGTTCTGTTAAAATACACTGCCTTTATTTCAATTTCTTTTGAAAATAATGAAGAATTCAGTAAAATAACATTGTCACTATTAACCCTGTTGTTTCCATATTTCTGTTGAAATACTCCGCTTTTGTTTCAATTAATTCTGAAAATAATGAGGAATTTAGAAAAATGTCTTTGTCATTGTTAAGGTGGTATTAGAAACATAAATTATCATAAAACTTTGATGTTTTAGATCACCTTTACCTTTTTGTTACCATATTTCTGCCGATTAAGTCTATCCCCAAAGATTAATTCTCTCATGACAAGTTTAGAAGGTGATGGATTTGGAAGTTTTTACCAAAAATATTGTTCCATTTTGGTTAATATTTTACAGGAGAAAGAAAACGTTTTGAGTCAACTGAAAGAGAAAGCCCTTTTGACAACAAATACATTCAACTCAATTGAAGGAATGAAATGTAACACCCTCCAGGGGGCAATGTATGCATTTCCTTGCATCTTTTTGCCACCTAAAGCCATTGAAACTGCAAAGGTAAGTTCACTAATAATTGATTATTTCATTCACAACATCTAACAGGTTATAGATAATGAGATTTAACTGTATGCAGTTAGATGTTGTTTGTTTGAAACTGTTAGTATCTCTCATTAGCAACATAAGAGACAAATAAAAAATATTATATTCTTACCTTAGGAAGCCAAACTGTAATTAACAGGTAGTTACTTAACAAAAATAGTTCAATGAATATGATACTCATGAATCTAAAGATCCCAGCCTTTGTAATATGATAACATAGGTGCAGGCATGGCTGTGCGGTTAAAAAGGTCACTTCTTGATCATGTGATTTCAGGTTCTGTCCCACTTAGTGGCATCTTGAGCAAGTTTCTTTTTCTGTAGCATGACCAAAAGCTTGTGAGTGAATTCAGTAGATGGAGATTAAAAATAGCCCATCATATATATTTGTGTGTGTGTTTGTGTCTCCTTGTTTTGACATTATGCAATAGTTGTCAAAAACAAGTGTCACAGTCATACAAGCAATGTCATTTGTTCTCAGTCTTACGTGAAAATAAGTTTGACCATGGGAAAATATTACCTTGCTTTGAAATAAATGATGGTTGGAGTCAAGAAGGGCATCCAGGTGTAGAAAATTTGCCTCAACAAATTCCATCTTTCCCATTCAAGCATGGAAAAGTGGCTGTTAAAACAATGATGATGATGAATACCAATAATAATATCTGGGACTTAGATCTGTCACAAACCTTCAAGATCATTAGGATAAGTAACAGGCTTAAAAAAAAACAAAACGTATAGGGGTCAATTCATTCAACTAAAAATTCTTCAAGGCAGTGCACCAGCATGACTGCAGTCTAATGTCTGAAACAAGTAAAATATAACAGATCATTAAACTAGTGGTTAGAACTGAATTAACATGAAATTTTTAATGAAAGTTTTAATTTAGATAATTTTGAAATGGTAAGTTTGCATCATAGGACCAGGGGTGGTCTCCGGTAGGTTGGTATCAAAAATATTTAGATGGGCTTTCTGAGTCATAATAAGTATTTAGACATAAATATTTTGAAGTATAATTCTTTGAGACACAAATCTACTTAATATAAGCTCTCAAAGAGACCAACCTTACTGTCCAGTTCTAATTTCTGAAAAAGAATCAATTAAAACTCATAGAGGTCACTTTATATCAAAGCCTCTTCATATGTTGCTCAACCTACTGAAAATAACAGCCAAATCCCTCTCAACTAACACCACACCGTTTTAAAATGAACATCATCATCATCATCATCCTCATTTAACATCTGTTTTCCATGCTGGCATGAGTTGGATGGTTTGACTGGAGAAGGCCAGCCAGGGCACTATTTGTCTGTTTTGACATGGTTTCTACGGCTAGATACCCTTCCTAGTGCCAACCACTTTACAGAGTGGCACTGGGTGCTTTTTATGTGGCACCACCATGGATGCTTTTAAATGGTGCTTGCTTGAGTGCCTCTTATATGAGACCAGCACTGGTGCTTTTTAGATGGCGCTTAGCATAAGTGCTTTTTACATGGCTCCAACACAAGTGCTTTCCATGCAGTGCCTGCAGAAGTGGTTTTTTTTTTATGTGGCAGCAGCATAAATGCTTTGAGATAATTAACACTTTCCTACATACTTATAAAAAGATAGTATATTTATGGCTTGAATGGTTTTGGATATAGACCCATTTGATCTGGGCTAACATAGAGGCTAAACAACAAGTTAATGTATATTTTAGCAAGTCATGAAGGCCATACAATCTTGTTCTCCTTTTCTTTACTTTTTGTGTTCTTCCATCTGCCTAAGAAGTCTTTGTTGCCTGTTTCAACAGTTAATATTGTCTCTTTTTTTTTTATATATATATTACCTACAGTCTGTGGGTAAAAGCCCAGATTTCATCTACTGTTCCGAACTGTTAGAAGCAACAGGAATTTGTGTTGTGCCAGGAAGTGGATTTGGTCAACAAGAGGGAACATACCACTTCCGTTCAACAATATTACCTCAACTGAATGAACTGAAGAAGATGATGTGTGGCTTCCAAGAATTCCATGAGAAATTCATGAACAAATATAAGTGATGTGTTGTTGATGATGAGGATGATGACAACATTTGTAATGTATACGACAATGATGATGATAATTATGACATCTTGTCAATTTAAACAAGGAAAAGAATAGATTATATTTTTTTATATGTTTATCAATTTTTCTTTCTTTAAAAAAATTTTTTTTGAGAAATTTAAAAATTTTATATGTGTTTATTACTTCAAGTTTTATTATCGACCTTCTTCTCCCCCCTCCCTCTGACCCTGTCTTCCAAAGTGCAGCTCTTTTTCTGTCATGTGGTTCCCATTCAGTGCTGATATTTTTATGTTTTATTTTGTGCACACACCCACACACACTCACATATATATTTATACAAATGCCGAGTATAGATCTGGGAAGATGGGAGGATCGATCATAGTTCAAATAAGGACTCAATACACAATTATGTAGAGTGTATATTTTATTGTTGTTGTTATTATTATTATTATTACTATTTATTAATAATGATAATAATAGTAATAATAATAATAATAATAATAATAATAATAGCAACAGCAGCAAGAGGCCCTGTAAAAAGTTTCAACATTTCAACTGAACTGTGAAACAGGTAAGAGATAGCTCTCTAGGGGACCTCTTGTTAATATCAAAAGCCATACTTATATAAACACAATATATATATATATATATGTATATATATATATATATGTGTGTAATATAAGCTCTCAAAGAGACCAACCTTACTGTCCAGTTCTAATTTCTGAAAAAGAATCAATTAAAACTCATAGAGGTTTATGTATGTTTATGTATTTGGCTGGCCTCAAATCTCACCTGCGAACCCATGGAAAACAAACCTCATCCAGCTATTATGATTATATGTCTGTGCACACGTTTGAATGTGGTGTGTGCCAGAGGGTTTGCAAATCCAATGGGGGTCTTAAAAGACATGTTAGGATCCACAATGAGCAGAACTTACTTGCAGGTATTGGTAGTGCAAATCAGAGGTGCAATCTGTGTGGGTGTTTTTTTCAAAACACTGTCTGGTTTAAAAAGCCACATCAGACGCCATGAAAGGGCTAAGGTGTAGGTGCAGGAGGTGGTCAAACTCTGTTTAAGGAGTAGACAACCACCATGTGTGTATATATATATATATATATATATATATATATATATATATATATCGTGGCTTTCAACATGTGACATTTATTTTACAAAGCAATCTTTGTGTCTTATTCTATGGTAAGTGGTGAACACATCCTGTTTCCTCCAGCCACTTCTCCGATGCTCTAGTGATCCCAACATGTCAACACACCTCATTTCATTGACTCCTGGACACTAGTAACCTAATTATAGTTGGCACCAAACCTTGGTTCTTCTATTAACTATACACCACTGCCCTTTTTCTCTCTCTCTCTTTTGTCACTCTTTATAGATTATTTAATACAAACAAATATATTTTCTTGTAATAATCTACCTCCTAAGAGAAAAGTTTGTTTCGTCAAGCAATATTTCACACATTTTCAAATTAATTTTTCAACTAAATTTTCTTCTTGATATGGCAGCTGAATTTTGCTCAAAGCATACACACACACACACACACACACACACACACACACTTAGATACAGATATAGATTTATACACTAGATATATATATATATATATATATATATATATATATATATATATTTATTTGCAGCTAATAAATTTTAACAGGTGAAACCATGGTACGTAGGTTAATCGTTTTTATTTAGTATTTTTTCATTTGTCTTGCCCTTTTACAGTCTGTTGTGTCGCTGAATTTTTACTGAGAACATATATTTTATATATATATATATATATATATATATATATATATATTACACTGCTCTAATGCTCTAGAGTTTGCCTCTTTTTTGGATATATGAAATACTGACAACATATATATATATATATATATATATATATATATATATATAAACATATTAGAATGTCTTTAGGTTGTGATATTAATTAAAAGTAGTTTCTCCAATCAGTGTCACAGTTCTCTCCACCCACACACAAAAAAAACAAAACACATTAAAATAATTTTCAGGCTTACAGCAACAACAACAATAACCCTGTTGTAAGTTTTTGTATCCAAATTTTGGCCCCTGTTTATGTATTCCAGTTTCAATTCTATGTGCATTTTTTAATCCTCTAATCGCAGAATATTTCAAAGCACCTGTTGTACCTTGATTACATTTCCCTGGTGATAATGATGTTGATTGTGATTGTGTTGATGCTGACAATAAGGGTCGCAACAATAATTAGAATGATGGTGATCATGATTATGATCCGGATGCTTTGCTTTCATTTTTAAATGTTTTTGCCTTATGACTGAAATCCAATCAGTTAATGTTCTTTGATGCACATTGAATTCTTAATCTCGTGTTTCTTTGTGGCAGCCCTTCTATTTAGTGTTTTCTGGATGCAAGCAAATGCGATGCTCTATACATGTTATTCATTTATCTATCTATCTATCTATCTATCTATATATATATATATATATATATATATATATATATCCATTTATCTAGCCAATTAGTTAATTGGTCAGCCTTTGTTTTCTCTCTATGTAACTCTCTATCTTTCTGTCCATCTGTCTGTCCATCCACCCATCCATTTGTTGATCTGACCATTTGTCTATATATATATATATCTATCTGTCTGTCTATCCTCTATCTATCCAAGTTCCTATCTGTCTGTGTCCCTCCCCCTCTCTCTACCCATATATGTGCCTATCTATCTACATTACATTCACCCTCCACCCATTTATACATCTTTAGCAATATTACTGCATAAATGTTGATATTCTATGATGCATAATTATTACAAATCATTAACAAGCTTCTCTAACTAGAAGCACTAATCTTAATTATAGTAAGGACTCTTTTCTATGATTTAGCATTGACAACCTAAGGTCCCCAGTAGAGATTCTGTTAGGGGAGATTTGACTGCAACATTTAAGAAGTCACGAGACTACTAAGAAAGTTCCTTTACTGCATAATATGACAGTGCTTATTTTCAGAACAGTTAGCTGCTACATGTTGCTACCTGTTGTTGATTCATTGACAACTGACATCTGTTCCTACGACATATGTTATTATTTCACATTTCATGCCTCTATAGAAATATGGCTGCCACATGCAGTAAGGTCACTAGCTATTACTTAAGTCCATATCTGTTGTGTGCTATATTTTCACAGTTAATGGTCTCATGGAATATGACTGCTACATGTGATAGGTTCACTTACCACTACAAAAATTAAAGGTTAAATACCAAGTTTATTACTGGTACTCTGTCAGTTACAACAATGAAACAGTTATGACAATAGAACAGCCTGCTCTGAAATTAATGTGCAAGTGGTTGAGCGCTCCACAAATACACGTACCCTTAACATAGATTTAGTGTGATGTAGAATGTGACAAGACGGGGCCTTTGAATTACAAGTACAACTCATTTTTGCCAGTTGAGTGGACTGAGGGCAATGTGAAATAAAGTGTCTTGCTCAAGGACACAATGTGTTCCTAAGAATCAACTCACAATTATAAGATTATGAGCCACACTCCTTAATATCAAGATTAACCTTGTGTATAAAGGTAGTTACAGCTTTCATTCTTCCTCCTTTTAATTTTGAAAATTTATTTGTACTCCACCCCACCTACTCCTAGTGTCTTTTGGTCTACCTTACCACAACACCTATATACTGCCAGGTAGACTGAACCAATGAAGTTTCAAGCACTTTCAAGAAGACAACAGAGAACTAACAAGAGACAAGAAGACACGAAGTCTCCCCTACTCTTGTGTTGGGTATGTGCAACCAGTAACTCTTCTCCTGTCTCACCCTCTCCCACCCCTTAACAACATACTCTTATCTCACTTAGCTTTGTTTTAAAAAAATGTCCTTAACCAACTCCCCTTCCCTGTTGGCTTGCTAGGAACAACCCGTACACATAGCAACATCACACAATTGTTATGGTCTTGTCTCATAGCTTTATATGTGATGTGAAAATATCATATCATATCGTACTGTATAGCATAGGAGGGTTGCAATGTAGACTGTAGCACAGAATGTGGCAGTAGAGGGGTATCCAATAGTCATAACCTGGATGTAGCCCAGTCCCCTTCAAGTTAAGGGCCAAAACTTGCATGAGTTGGGTGGGCTTCTTCAGAGATATTCTGCTGTTTGTCTCTCTCTCTCTAGAATTTCTTACTGTTTAATGCCATATGTGTGTGTGTGTGTACATACACAACCCAGTTTAATTAAAAGATAGGGAGCGATTTTTGAAGGATCTAATATGGCAGCTATCTATTTGGCTGTGTGGTTAAGAAGTTCTCTTCTGAAACTATATGTCTTCAGGTTCAATCCCACAGTGTGGAACCCTTGGGTAAGTGTCTTCTATCATAGCTTTGAATCAACTGAAGAATTGTGAATAACATTTGGAGACAGAAACTGTGTGGAACACTATCAGAAGGGCTATTCCTGATTTTAGTTGGTAGATCTGGCTGCCTTTAGGGGAGTCCTCTCCATTACAAATATATAGGGGTCAGGTCTGCCAGATGAAAATAATTTCCTTCCTTCTTCCCACTAGCCTTAAAGCTCCTGGTAAAGGGCTAATGGACTTTGTCCTTTGTATTGCAATGGAGTCTTGTTAAAAGAAAAAGAAAATGAAACAAGGAAATATCTTTTATTTTTTATGTTGTATTTGTTACAGTCACTGGGCTGCAGTTGTACTGGGGCACTGCCTTGGAGGGTTTTGTCAGACAGAATCACCCTACCCCACAGTATTTATGCTTTTAAAGTACCATGCAGTGAGACTGAACACAAAGCCATGGAGTTACAGAGTGAGCTCCTTAACCACACAGCCATGCCTGTACCTGTAAATCAGCTATTTTTATTTTATATATTTTCTTTTCTTCATTTTTTTCTCTGACATATTTGTTGTTGTTGTTGTTGTTGTTAAGGTCAACCCTTAACAGATGGACCTATGGTTAAAGACATTCCAGTCTCGACCATCAGTTATGACCATCCTGTAGTTATCATTCTTTTTGTTATATTGTATTTCGGACAACAGTATCCAATGTTTATTTCCAACTTTTAAGACTAGCATGCAATTTGAGGTAGACTTTGCTGCTGTTTCTACCAGCTTAAGCAACCACATAGAGGCTCTCTCTGTGTTAGTGGTAATAGTATTGATGATGTTGATGTTGTTTTTTAGCTAAGAGTCAGCTATGATCGAGCAGATTCCTATGACAAATGGCATTCCAATTGTGACCATCCCATTTTCCTTAATTCAGGAAACCCTAAGATCACATCTAACATATCCTCTTCTTTAGAGATGGGTGTAATTTGAGGGAGATCTGGCTGGTATTTCTAGCGAGTTGAGTGACCACATAGATTCTTTCTCAGCTCATCACTGTGATGTTGTTGTTGTTGAGTCACAGATCAGCTGTGACCATCCTCTCTAATCATTCAGACATAGGGTGATGTTTCTATATCGAAATTTTGCCAGACATAGTATATCTTAGACATTATCCAATGTGTTTTGTTTAATGTATGATTCGAGAGATTTAGCTGCTATTTCTAGCAGGCTGGCTGACTATGTAGAAGCTCGTGTTGTGTCATTTATCCATAATCTTTTTTTTTTATTCTTTTTCTTAAAAAATTTCTTTGCTAAATTATCTTTGATATTGGCGCCAAAATGTCTCCAATGAATGAGACAGTTTCCATCTTGATGGAAATATTTATGTCTACTGTGTACTAATGAAGCTGTCTGCCTGCTTGCCTGCCTGCCTGCCTGCCTGCCTGTCTGTCTGTAGTCATTTTCCTCTAAACCAGTGGTTCTCAACCATTTTTTCCCCTATGCACCCCTTTGATTCCTATTTCACTTGGGTGGACTCCTATAGCCATTTGGTGTTTAAAAACATCCTATTGTATTTTTATGAATAACCCTTTTGATACCAACCCATCTCAAACTACTTCTGGTTCTACTAGACCTACTTTGTGTTTTAAGTGATCTAAATTAAAACCTTTCATTAAAATTTTATGTTAATTTGTGTTCTGAAAACCAGGACAAAGTTATTTTACTAAAGTTCTTCATTATTTTAAAAATTAATTGAAACGAAGGCTATGTATTTCAAAATGAATATGGTAACGGAAAGTTTAAATCTTATTAGGAATTGTTTTAAAAAATTGTTAAAATATTTTGTTTATTAATCAATTTACTGCACATAAATTTTAATGACAAAATCTTATATGAGTCCTGAGACCCATATGAACCCCTACGGGGTCATATGGACCCAAGTTGAGAACCACTGATCTACACCTACTCCTTCACATTCTCTGAACTTCGCTACCTTTAACCCTCAACTAAACTTCCATTTACTCACAAAAATAAAACCTTTTGAAACCATGTATGTTGCCTAAAATATCCTTGAAAACTGTAAATTTTATGATATTGTTCCTTTTCATTCAGTGAAGCCTGTTTTAACTATTATTAACTAAATGAAGAAACTGGACAATTTTAATGATGTAATTAAGTGAGCAATAGCTTATTGTTTACACACACACACACACACACACACACACACACATGCACACACACATATTGTGTGTGTGTGTGTGTGCAAGAGGGTGCTGAAAAGTTGCTGGCTTTGGGTAAAAGAAAATAGAGGAGGATCAGTTAATTATGATTTTATTCAAGACATTCATCTCTCAGATTGACACACTAATTGCAGCAGTCCTTCATTTTCTCTAAGTTCTGTAAAAGACCTCTGAGGGTTGGGCCTCCAACCAGACCTTTCATGATCCCCTTAAAGCCAGAAACTTTTCAGCACTCCCTTGTATATGCATACACAAACACACACACAAACACCTATGTTCATACATAAAGCTTAAGTCATCACAAAACAAGAGGACAACGACAACAACACTAAAAACAAATGTCAACAATGATGTAATGGAAGAGAAAGAAGATAACTTCTGTCAGGTGAGGTCAGGGTCAGGGTCAGGGTTAGTTAAATGATTCCTAGCTTCATCAACACGACCATCATCAGCATAATAATAATAATGGTTTCAAATATAGGCACAAAGCCAGCAATTTTGGGAATAATAATAAGTATAAGTGCAGGCATGATTGTGTAAGCAAAAAAGTGTGTTGGGATGTTATCCAAGTGCGTGGTTTCAAAATAACAGAAAAGTGATACAAACACAAATCAGAGGCTATGACAGAAAATGAGAATTACAGGATCTTGTAAGACTTTTCATAAAAAAAAACTGATGACCCTATTAAAGCAAGTTCGTCACATCCAATTGGAGAGGACAAAATAAAGTGTAAGATGATACATTTTGCAATTTGCTATTATAGAAAAGTCAATACCAAAAGAATTGAAGAAAATTGAGTAGTAATAGATGCACTTAGCACAACACCCAAAATGCTATCTAAAACACTGAAAGAGATTGGAATTGGAATTTGCATTGTCAACCTGCAGGAAAGTACCGTCCTATATTCTGCAAGAATCCTAAGACTTGAGGAGATTTGTCACCAAACTTCAAAATAACATTCCTGCTAATTAAATTAACTTTATTATTATTTTCTTTTATCTGCCACAAGGTGCATCTGATGTAAGGGATATTACAAAAACAGTTTTCAGTTTGAGTGAGGACTTACTTGAAAATGGTGATGGGAGTAAAAAGGAGTGGGAAGGGATGGGATAAAAAGTATACATGGCTTACAAAAGATGTAAATACGTGGAAGATGGAATCCTCTTGATACAGGAGAACATTCAACTAAGGTCAACCAAGGAACCCTAAAGGTTCAGGATCACCCTAACCACCAGGGGTACAAACCCTTGCCTAGCTGTTTACTGGAGAGAGTACTTTCCTTCCCAAGTGGAACTGAAAAATTGAATGAGGGCTTGACCAAAGAGTAAGGTGTATGCCTTCAAACCTTTTAGTATTGTCTAAAATTATAACTACCAGACAATAATAATACTAATAATAATAATAATAATAGTAGTAATGATAATAATATTGAGAAGAAGAAGATTGATGCTTTCTTTTATTTGCAACCCAAGCAAAAGTGATACAAAATAGATACAAAGTATGTAGATTTACATTGAATCAAATGAGTACTAAAAATGTATGAAATATAACTATACATGGCATATACATACACACATTAAAAAAAAGATGATGAAGATGCAATCCTCTTGCTACAAGATGACCTTCCAAGGAATCCCTACCATCCATGAGTAAACACCCTCTCCAGCTGTTGTTCCCTAACCTACAGACTCATACTTAGAAAGGTGCCATCCACTCTCACCATTTTTACCGCTTTCAAACACTTTTCAGTCAATTCACTCAAGGAAAGTACTTCCCTCTCTACCCTCACCTTCCCTTTCAACTAAAATTTGTAAAAGTCAAGGCCTTTACTTCGGAAGGAAGTCTTTGACCTTGTACCTTTCAGCCTCCTCCACCACATAGCTTCTTTCATTATTGCTGCAAGACAGAGCTAAACTGCCTTCCTTGCCTGGTTAAAAGTAGGCAACAGGGAAATCATTATGATGGACTCAGCTGATAACCAGACCCGTCTTACATATGGCAGCAGCTGTATAACAATTCCACAAGTCAGCAATACCCGGACACTGAATGAGTATGTGCAGATAATGGTTTCTTTTATTAGTCACAAGGGGTCAAAGACTGGGTTACATCAACCCCAGTACTCAAATGATACTTATTTTATTGACTCCAAAAGAATGACAGGCAAAGTCAACTTTGATGGAATTTGAACTCTGAATGTAAAACTGGAAGAGATGCTGCTTAACATTTTGGCAACTCGCCACCTTCATAATGATATTGATGAAATAATTAACAGGTATAGTATGAGGCTATAGTGATAGAACAGTGATGCCATCACCATAATCTTAATCACAAGTTCAGTTCTTACTACTATCACTATGTTGTACTCCTATACAAACTCCTTAACTATTGAAATATTGCATACATATCTTCATCATTATTGTCATCATTTTACATCTCCTTTCCATCCTGGACAGCTTGTCATAGTACAAGTCAGTTCTTATTCAGGAATACTTCCGTCTTAGTTTGAAGAACCATATAACACTCGTATGTTATATTTTGTGGTTAGGTTTCTACAACTGGATGCCCTTTCTAACACTAACCATTCTACAGAATGTTAGGGAGCATTTTATCATTGCATCAGCATTAGAGATGTTGCCTATTATCCCATATAGTATATTTGTGTATGAAATGTACACATATATATATGAGTAAAATCTCACTTTCCCTCTCTTGTAAATTTGTGCTTTGATTGTTATGTTACACATTAAATAATAAAAAAGATATTTAACTACCAATGTCAAGATCCCCGTTTTTAAATGGTGCTATGAAATATTTTCTAATATTAACCATACAGAAGATGGTAAGGAGATTTTGGTCAGTATTTTGTTCAGTTTGTGTGATTAGATACAAGGTCAGTTACTGGTTTTTGTACAGGCACATCTTGTGGTGTTCTGGACATTTTATTTATCCACAATACATGATGTAGCATGTTACTATGTAATGTTTCCATACTCATGGATATAATACTCTATATCAGAAATGATATTGCATATTGGAGTTCATAAGATACTGTTTTGTTATGCTATATCAACAATATCTCTATGATGTAGTGTACAGTAGATTATGTTATGTGAGAATGAGCCACGCAGCTCACTAAAGTGAGTGGATATAGGATTGACTAATAAATAGCCAGTGGTCAGTGAAAAGTCAATACTGGGTCACGTGACCACGGTATATATCGTTTACCAGGTATTGTTATCAGAAGGAACAATACTTGATAAAAGAGAAAATTGGATGTTTGTGTCACCTGGGCACCAGCATGGTTGTGTGGTTAAGCTGTTCACTTCACAGCCATGTGGTCCGAGGTTCAATCCCACTGGGTGGCACATTGAGCAAGTGTCTTCTACCACAGCCTCCAGTAAACCAATATTTTTTTAACATATTTGGTAGACAAGAACTGTGTTGGAATTTTGTCGTGTATATATGTTACATCTTTCAGTGATGTGCCTTGGTGAAAGATGTAACATTGGCAGGAAAATCAATAAACTGATGCATTCAAACAGAAATACTTTAATGTTTGGTTTGTACAGAAGCTCCTATGTCGCTCTTACCATCAGGAATGTAGTGAACTAATGACTAATCTGCTGGAAATCTACAATCGAGATAGCTGTTGGCAAAATACATGATGTTTAACATAAAAACAAAAAAAACTAAAAACATAATAAACTTTGACAAGGTAGCAGATCAAATTACACGGAGAGATGTGTTGCAGACATATTCAGCTCATATCAGATTTACAAAATGTTAAAACGTTGGATGATGAGGATAATGATGATGGTGGTGCCAGTGATGATTATTATTATAATGAAGATGATAAGGAGGAGGTGAGGTGGTGGTTTTGGTGATGAAGTTGATGGTGATTATGATGGAAATGATGATGGTTTTAGTAGTGGCTGAAGATGATGGATAGCAACACAAATGTTTCTCTTCTTCAAGGAATTCATGCAGGGTTGTCTACACATGAAAACCAGACACAATTACCAAATAAAAAACAAGTAAAACATGGCTTCTGCTGAAGATTTCTAATTCAGCTTGTAAAATTATCGTTTTTGTCTTTTTGTTATATCCTGCTGTTGTCAATAAAATAAATTTTGAAAATGAAGTAGACTTGATTACTTAAATTCTTTATTTACATTTGTAGGCGTAGGAGTGGCTGTGTGGTAAGTAGCTTGCTTACGAACCACATGGTTCCAGGTTCAGTCCCACTGCATGGCACCTTGGGCAAATGTCTTCTACTATAGCCTCGGGCTGACCAAAGTCTTGTGAGTGGATTTGTTAGACGGAAACTGAAAGAAACCCATTGTATAAAAGTATATATATATATATATATGTATATATATGTATGTGTGTGTATATGTTTGTGTGTCTGTGTTTGTCCCCCCCAACATCGCTTGACAACCGATGCTGGTGTGTTTACGTCCCTGTAACTTAGCACTTTGGCAAAAGAGACTGATAGAATAAGTACTAGACTTACAAAGAATAAGTCCTGGGGTCGATTTGCTCGACTAAAGGTGGTGCTCCAGTATGGCCACAGTCAAATGACTGAAACAAGTAAGTAAAAGAGTATTTGATGGATATTTGTCCTCATCTTGTTTGTTGTTAACAACACTTCGGCTGATATACCCTCCAAGCCTTCATCAGGTGTCTTGGGGAAATTTTGAACCTGGGTTCTCATTCTTAATTTCAAACCCGGGTTCGAAATTTCACCAAGAAACCTGATGAAGGCTGGAGGGTATATCAGCCGAAGCAAGATGAGGACAAATATCCGTCAAATGTAAATAATGTAAATGATTGTACATAATTCCTCATCTCTTAAATATAGAGCTGTATTAAATTCTTTAATGGAATATTTTGGAACTATCAACCTCTGTATGTCTGTCTTTGTACTGACTTAGAAGTTTCATCCCTTGAAGCCATCATTGGTGGTGGCATAGCTAGCCAAAACTTTGAAGTCACTGTCAATACTATACTTGTTAAAGAATAATAAATTTGTATTCTACAAAAGTATGGGGTTATCTTTCAGATTGATTTAAAATTTTCTTTATTATAACTGAACATAAAAACAGACATACATATATATATATATGTGTATCGTTGACTGAACACTATTCAATTTTTTTTCTCCGTGTTTTTCTCCTTGTCTCCGTATTCTTTCTGTTGAAGAGCGTAGCTCGAAACGTCAAAGACTTTCCGTATTCCCGAGCGTCATACTAATATATACTTTTGTTATTTACACCACCTGTCCTCGTCTGTTGTTATTATTTGTATATTCTCCCATATATATATATATTGAAGGTTGTTTGCTATGGCCAGAGAATGACCATCTGGTTTTGCATCTATAAAGCGCTTAGCTGTATAGATAACTCCTTAGACTCAAATAGCAAGAGGCACATAATCTCTCTACAATTGTGCAAGCTATGGGCACATAAGATATACTGTGAAATTGCACAATAGTTTTGTATGTGGAAGGACAGGTGCCATAAAGTACAATGTTACATGGAAAAATGATTTTCTCAAATGCCCTGGTGACTCTCTAGAGGTAGTAGAGAGTCACCTAATCAGTAGTGAAGGAGGATGTTCTGAAAGTGTAGTCCAGAATAAGAATAGGATGAAGAAACTTCAGAGAGTTATTACCTCCGAATGAAAGGCAGATTGTATGATGCTTATGTATATACAGCAGTGCTACTTCATAGTGAGATGTGGGCTCTGGATGCAGAGACTTGTGAGGAATGAAGCTAGTATGCACTGTTGCATAGAGATGCGCTGATTGCTTAAAGTGGATGAAACTCATGGAAATGGGATATCCAAGAAGACATGGGATGAAGTTTTGAAGGCTGAGCCTTACAAAGATGACAGATATCTGGCACCTTGCTGTACTCAAGAAGATCCATCCATTGTAGAAAAAATATCCTAAAACCACTTGGCCATAAGTGTATGTGCAGGGCCCTGTCTCCCCTCCTCCCATCTCTAACATGTTGAGCTGTCCTCCTCTCATTTTAACCCCTCCCCCATCTCTGTTATTACTCGGCTGCTGTACTCACCAGAGAGTAGAACTGGGGTATATTACATCCCATCTCTTCCCTAACAGTCACTGTCCCACACCCGAAAACCACTTTCATTCTTCCTCAGGGTTGAATTGTATTTTGTAAACCCTGAAAAGATGAAAGGCAAAGATGATCTTGGTAGAATTTGAACTTCAAGCATACTTGTAAAGAACTTGAAAGAAATACTTCTAAGTATTTTTGCCTGAAGTGTTAATGAATCGGCTTGCTTGCCACTTAAATATTGATAATAATTCTTTCTACTAAGGCGGCGAGCTGTCAGAAGCGTTAGCACGCCGGGCGAAATGCTTAGTGGTATTTCATCTGCCATTACGTTCTGAGTTCAAATTCCGCAGGGGTCGACTTTGCCTTTCATCCTTTCGGGGTCGATTAAATAAGTACCAGTTATGCACTGGGGTCGATGTAATTGGCTTAATACATTTGTCTGTCCTTGTTTGTCTCCTCTATGTTTAGCCCCCTGTGGGCAATAAAGACATAAATAATTCACCATTTATTTTGTTACTGGTATTGCTGTTGTTGTTATTCTTATTGTTATTATTGTTGTTCTTGTTACTGTTGTTCATATTGTTGTTGCTGCTGCTATTTGTGTTGTCGCTGTTGTCCGTTCAACTGTTACTTTTGCTGTTTTCCTCTATTATATTTGTTGTTGCAGTGTTGGTGGTGTTGGTGTTGGCAGCAGAGGAGGCAGTGTTCGCATGAGTAAAATTGTTGAAGTAGTTGTATGCTGTCAACTTAATGTAATAGTCCCCTGAAGGGAATAATACTACTGCTGGTTAGACCTAGGAAGCTGCACCGCTTCCTGTCGGCCTTGACACATTTCCTGTGTCCTTATGTTTACAAGGGGGAGACAAGCACCTCCACGCAGCTAAGCCTGCATCCAGAGACTAGTTTCTGAGTCTTTGCTCGTCATCAGTCTGGAGTAGCACGACCTGCTAGTTGAAGATGCCCGTCAAGCTTTTGTAAACATATAATAATTCTAGTAAAACACATTCACTGATTTCAAATTGAGAAATAATACATTTCTAAATCTCTCGGAGAGATTTAGAAATGTATTATTTCTAAAAAAAGTAAACTTGTTGCTTTTTTGTCATTACTTTCCCCTGCCGTACATGTGTGGGCGACGTTGTAGTTTAACCGTGGGAAATTTGTCACATACTTTTCTTGATTTGTTGCTGCTGGCTACGTTCGTTTTGTCGTCAGTATTCGTGTTAGTGGCAATACTGGTGGCATTGGTGGTGGTAGTGGTGGTGGTAGTGGTGGTGGCATTGGTGGTGGTAGTGGTGTCTGGCTGCCACCAACAGAATTTTGTTTCCACTCTTCTGTTCTGTAAAAGGGGAGGGTGTGTTTGCTCTATTTACAGTTTGTAACAAATACTTTCACAACAAAACTTATGGAGCAAAACCGTGCGTGACGTCAACTTGAGATACCAATAATAATAATAATAATAATAATAATAATAATAATAATAATGCCCGGATGCAGTACCAGGCACTGGTTCTCATGCCATCTGATCTTAACCGATTGGAAGTTTTATCATGTGCATTGTTTTGTCTTGGTATAAAAGATGGGCTACAGCAAATATTCTGCTCAGTACCACAGATTTGCTTGTCAGTTGCTTGATCTTAACAAGTTGAGCATATCCCTTAGTGGCTGACGATGTATGCATTTCTGATTACGAGCAGAAGTAGTGAGGGAGCATATTAGCCATGTGTTGAGAGGAATTCTTTGGGGTTTGAATAATTCACCCCTGGAAACATGGGTGTTTTGCTCATCATCCTTAAACAACCCTTATACAGGGACCTTTTGAGCGGGATGGGCTACTCGACCTGAAGAAAGTTCTAACTGGGCTCCACCTGCAAGGTCATGCGCTGTTTATCTTGATATGAGATCTCCATGTCGCGCACACATGATTGTGATGCATGTGCCTAGTGTACCCTTATCAGACGGGTAGTCATGATGGATATACTGAGTCTTGTATATTTTACCCCAGTGTCATTTTGATGGCATGATCTGTTCTCTCACTCAATAACAACAACAACAACAACAACAACAATAATAATAATAGGTAAAATCAAATGTATGGACGAGCTAGAGATATCGTCGGGGGAGGTTATGAAGCAGATAGAAGAAACGGGCTAAGTACTTGGGGATATTGGAAATGGATAAATTGATGGAGTAAGGAATGATAGAAAAATTTAAGGTGGAGTACTTGCGCAGACTGAGACTGATCCTTAAGTCGAAGTTGAACGGACGAATAAGATTGAAGCTATCAGCACCTGGCCGGTTTCACTCCATAGATATGGAGCAGGGATAATCGCATGGTCAGTGGACGAACTGAACACCTTAGACAGAAAGACAAGGAAGTTGCTGACTAGATATGGGATATTCCACCCAAAAAGTTGCACAAACAGACTGTATGTACCAAGAAAAAGAGCGGGAAGAGGACTGATTGGATGCGAACACAACATTTGAGCAGAGGAAAACATAGCGTGGTATATAAAAAATGCTACAGCACCGTTATTATTGGAAGTAAGAAGGTCAGGCTTGCGTAGGATAGAGGATTGCAAAGATAATGCACTGCACATGCGCTTGAGAATGAATGAAACTGAAAATAGGTGGATAAAGAAAAGAATGCATGGACAATTTCATAGGGACGTTGAAGATAAGACAGACAGAGAAAAAACATGTCTACGGGTGGATGGCTAAAAGTGGTTTAAAAGGTTTAAAACAGGAAACGGAGGCTCTAATCTGTGCTGCCCAAGAGTAATCATTAAGAACCAATTACATCAAATACAGAATAGACAACACATCAGAAAATGATAAGTGCAGAATTTGTGGACAAAATGGTGAAACCGTATGGTATATTACCAGTCAATAACCCAGAAAGAATATAAGAGACGTCATGACAATATAGCAAGGAATGTCCATTGGACACTTTGCAATAAATATGGACTTGACAGAGCAAAAAAGTGGTACGAACATAAACATTGAAAATGATAAGGCAAAGATCCTATAGGATTTTATGATTCAGTGCGACCATGAGATAGAGAATAGGAAACAAGACATAGTGTTAATTGAGAAAGAAGGCAAACTATGCTGGATCATAGATATAGCATGCCCAGCTGACGACAATGTATACGATAAGGAAGAAAGAAAAGTCGATAGATATAACAAGTTAGCTTTGAAGGTTAAACAGTTGTGGTCGCTGAAAAAGGTGGTAGTAGTACCAATAATTGTCGGAGCCCTGGGAACAGTGAATAAAAATCTTGAGAAGTACATGGAACAAATAGGGGCTGCAATAAGGCTGGAACACTTGCAAATAACAGCACTGCTTGGAACTGCTCGAATACTCCAGATGGTGCCCGAAAAATAAGGGATGTTACCTTAGTTCACTGGTAGTGAACAGCTGATACCGCAGTACATCTCCAGTGTTAGAAGCTGTGCAAGGATAAATAATAATAATAATAATAATAATAATAATAATAATAATAATAATAATAATAAACTGGTGCAGTACATATGTGCCCTGATGTAGTACCAAGCAGTGACTCTCATGGCTTCTGATCTTAACTGATTGGAAGTGTTATTATATACATTGTTTTACCTTGGTGTAAAAGATGGGCTACAGAATATATTCTGCTTAATACACCAGATTTGCTTGTCAGTTGTTTGAGCATGTCCCTTGGTGGCTGACGATATGTGCATCTCTGATCACAAGCAGAAGTAGTGGGGGAGCGTCATAGCCATGTGTTGAGAGGAATTCTTTGGGGTTTGGTTAATTTACCTTTGGAAACATGGGTGTTTTGTTCAACATCCTTAAATGAACCTTATTCAGGGACCTTTTGAGCAGGGTGGGCTACTCGACGTGATGAAAATTTTAACTGGGCCCCACCTGTGAGGTCATGCGCTGTTTATCTTGATATGAATTCACCATGTCACGCACATATGGTTGTGATGCATGTGCCTCGTAGTCATGATGGGTATACTGGACTTCGTATATTTTACTCAGTGTCACTTTGATGGCGTGCACTGCTCTCTCACTCAGTAATAATAATAATAATAATAATAATAATAATAATAATAATAATAATAATAATAATAATAATCCTTTCTACTAAAGTTACAAGGCCTGAAATTTGTGGGGAAGGGAAGTAGTCGGTTACATCGACCCCAGTGTTTCACTGGTACTTAATTTATCGACCGTGAAAGGATGAAAGGCAAAGTCAACCACGGCAGAATTTTTACTCAGAACGTGTAGACGGGCAAAATACCTCTAAGCGTTTCTTCCGACGTGCAATAATAACAAAAATAATGATTTCTTCATTAATCACAAGGGTTTAACAATAATAATAACAACAACAACAATAATAATAATAATAATAATAATAATAATAATAATAATAATAATAATAATAATAATAATAATAACAATGATAATAATAATAATAACAACAACAACAATAATAATGACTACCCAAGGCGCACAGAGCTGCGCTCGGTAGTGAAGTGAAAGCACGTTATAAAAATAAAACTACTGAACAATAATAATAATAATAATAATGATAATAATAATGATAATAATAATAATAATAATAATAATAATAATAATTATGCCAATACACACAGATAGAGAAATTAAGGCCAATAGACCAGATATAGTTGTCAAAGATCATGAAGAAAAAAAATGCTTTCTAATTGATGTATCAATACCAGCAGATGACAACGTTTCCCTAAAAGAAATGGAAAAACTTTCAAAATACAAAGACCTGGAAATAGAGGTAACTCGAATGTGGAATCTAAAAACAGAAACAATTCCTATTATAGTAGGTGCCTTAGGTATAATAAAAAAAATATTCAGACAAATACATAACAAAAACACCAGAACTTACAAATATATATAACATACAGAAAATTACACTACTGGGCACTGCACACATCCTACGCAAAACACTTTCAATACAGTAACCATAAGAGCACCACAGCAAACCACAGCACATACCCAAGGCGCAAAGAGCTGCGCTCGGGAGTGAAGTGAAAGCACGTTATAAAAATAAAACTACTGAACAACAACAACAACAACAATAATAATAATAATAATAATAATAATAATAATAATAATAATAATAATAATAATAATAATAATGATAATCTTTTCTTTATTGGCCACAAGGGCCGAACATAAAACAAATAGGGACTATACGACATGAGCGACAAGTGGGATTAGGCACAATATTAATGTACAAAATAAATAACATTAACGATTAACAACAAAATTTAAACAATGAAAATAATAAAATTCCCCCGAAGCAGGGAGTTCCGTTTAGGGCCAGCCAAGAAACTCCACACATCCTGGTCACCTTAACTGCCAAGGGCACCTCACTCCCTCTCGACTTCCCGGCCTACGAGCGCATCTTCAGAGTAGACCCATTCAAACGGGCCATCCTCGCCACATTCACCCACCTTTCAACAAAAATACCGGGAGGCACCACTTCTCCATTTTCCTTTTCAAATGGAACTTGAAAAAGTCGGAAAGGGGTTGACCGAAAAGGAAACTATCTGTCTTCAGTCCTTTCAATCTCGTCCACTACACTATCTCTTTCGCTATAGCTACCAAGCAGAGGAAAACTTCCTTTCCTTCCTAGCCAAAAGAAGGTGGCGGGGCATCTCCATAATGGATAATAATAATAATAATAATAATAATAATAATATATAAAGGATTGAGGTAACTCCTCCAGAAGATATAGAGTCAAAATTAAAAGAAGAGTGCCATTGTTATCTAGTGAACGATATTTCGACACCTCGTGTATCTTCATCAGGTTAAAAAAATAATTTTGTCAATCTACTTCATTTTGGTTAATATATAAAGGATTGAGGTAACTCCTCCGGAAGATATAGAGTCAAAATTAAAAGAGTGCCATCGTCATCTAGTGAATGATATTTCGACATCTCGTGTATCTTCATCAGGTTAAAAAAAGAATAATAATAATAATTTTAATAAACATACTAAAGAAATAGAGCCTAAGTAAAAGCCAACAATGGTTCAAAAGCTGAAACGGAAGGACTGATTCTTGCTGCACAAGGCCAGTACCTGACTACGCACAATTAAAAAAGCAAAATAATGAGAAGAGGCCCTAACACCGAATGCAGAATGTGCAACCAGCACAATGAGACACCAGTTGACCACATCATCTCTGGCTGTCCAGTCTTTGCCAAACCTGAATATATATACAGACACGACCGAGTAAGTAGTTATATCTACCGGACAATATTCCAACACTACAACATTAAAACTGACAATAAATGGTATAAACATGTGACAAACAAGGTACAAGACAACGACCAGGCCACAATCACCTGTGATATGCTGGTTCAAACTGACAAAGAAATATAAGCTAAATCCCATACATTATAATCAAGAATTGTGGTGGTGGTGGGGACCCACCTGCTTACTGATAAATATTGCAGTCCTTTCTGTTCAAAATATTGTCAAAAAAAAAAAAAAAAAAAGTGATGAAATTGTCACAGTACAAAACATCGAAATTGAAGTATTGAAGATGTTGGGCATGAAGGTGAAAACAATACCGGTAATAATTGGAGCGTTGGGTATGATGAAAAAAAAAATAACATATGAACAAAATGTAGAAGCTATACCCGGATCTTTAACACTGCACACTATCAAAAAATAACCCTGCTACGAACAGACAACATCCTACGCAAGACACTATCAATTCAATAATACAACCTAAACAAAACACTCCGCAAACACAATTATCCAATGAAATAAAGTTTCACCAGGAAGCCGAATGATCAACGCATTACACTCTCAACACACAAAACAAACTGTAATAAGACAAAAGACTGCACCACACCTCTAAAGAAGAAAAAAAAACTGACGCAATACAATACCGGAAGTATTTGCATACTCCCAGAAACAGAAAAGAACACACAATGTTGCACACACCCAGCAACACGGACACGTAAGTGTAGCAGGTGATGCAGTAGAAAAAATTCTGAAACTACCAAATGTTGGATAATAATAATAATAATAATGGCTTCAAATTTTGCCACAAGGGCAGTCATTTCGGGGGAGGGGATGAGTCGATTACACTTAATTTATTGACCCCGAAAGGATGAAAAGCAAAGTCGACCTCGGTGGAATTTGAACTCAGAACATGAAGATGGATGAAATACCGGTAAGCATTTCGTCCGGCGTGCTAACGTTTCTATCAGCTCACCACCTTCTTAATAATAATAATAATAATAATAATAACAATAATAATAATAATAACAACAACAACGACGACAACAACAACAACAACAACAACAACAACAATAATAATAATAATATTGATAATAATAATAATAATCCTTTCTACTATTGGCACAAGGCCCGAAATTTGAGGGGAGGGAGCTAGTCAATTACATCGACCCCAGTGTTCGACTGGTACTTATTTTATCAACATTGAAAGGATGAAAAGTAAAGTGAACGTTGGTGGAATTTGAACTCAGAGCATGGGGACGGATGGATTCATGGACGAAATAATGTAAAAGAGATTTAGCCGCTGTTTATATCCGGGTTCGATACCGGCATGTGTCATCTTGACTAAATGTCTTCTACACAGATTCAGTTAAAACCTAGAGCCGAGAGTGTAATATGAAGCTTGTCGGAGGGACCGTTTTATTTCTTGTACGGTAGATTTAACCGGACATCCAGTTTAACACCACTTCCTGACCTTAAGGTTTATATCGACCTCAGTCCACGACTGGTACTTTTTCACCGATCCTGAAAGGATGAAAGGCAGTCGACATCGGCGAAATTTGAACATAGACAGATGCCGTATCCTGACAGCTAACAACTTGATGCAGGTAATTGATTTCATGCTTCGGCAAACTGAGTGAAAATTTTGGAAAGTTATCGGTTAATTATTGAAGAGGAACTAAAATCACTGTAATGGAAAGTAACGAAATAAATTCAACCTTTTCACAATCATAGTTTTAATGAAATTATGTCGGTTTAAGCACCCTGCATAGCCCCACATAACTTTTATATTTTTCGGAATCTTCAGAAAATTTTTGCGAATTTGTGTTCTACACACGGGAATTGATACGATTATTAAAAAAAAAATTTTTTTTCAAGTTTTTAAACTCACATAAATCCTTTTTTTTTTTAAACATCTCAGCAATGAACCATTAAACGTTTATGGATAGGAAAATATGGAAAAAACATCAATACATATCAGAGTGATAAAGAAACACGGAAAGTATCAGGTGGTCGTCAGATGTGCTAAAAATAATAGCCAAATCGCCCTTAAATTACACAAATTTATTTTTGCATAATCGTATGAATTCTCGTGCGTAGAACACAATTTCACAAATATTTTCTGAAGATTCCAAGAAATAAAAAGTTTATGAGGGGTTATATGGGGTGCTTAAACCAGAATTCCACCGGAAAGTATTGCTTCAATGACTTTCCAAAAATAATCAGGAATTTACCATTATTTTTATGAAATCTTTTTGGCAGAGTCGTTAAAGCATGAAGAAAACTGTTTTGCGATGTTTGTTCCGACACTCTGCACTCCAAGTTAAAATCCTGCCGAAGTCAACCTTAATTTAATCCTTTTATGATCCATAAATTAAAACACTAGTTATGTGCTGGGATCAATATAACTGACTAAACTCCCACGTCTTCAAAATGACTGCCAAAATTAGAAACAATCATGAAACTCTTGGATGTTTTTAGCAGAGTCTCTCTTTGTTATTAGCATTCAAGCTAAGAACAGCTGTCTCCTTTTCTCAAGGGTTCTGGAAAGAGAGTCCCGGACTCTACTCTTCATCTTCTCACGGAGGCGTTGAAAAATGAACTGAATAAATAAATAAATTCAAAGTTTGTGTTGGGAACGATATCACGTGTCTTCAGGTGTAGTTTTTGGTAAAATAATAATCAGCCATCAGAAGTGGACAATCGGTGAAGTCTTCGCAAAAGTCGTAGAACAAGGCGACTTCTTGTGGATGTTGCTTACAGTAACCATGGTAAGCACATTCTTCAAGCGTTGTCTGTTCTGGTAGAAGAGAGCTTTTGGTGCAGGTTTTATGTCGGAACAGCGCCATTTTGGTGGTGCAGATGGCTGTGTGGGCGAGGATTTTGTGAATGATTTGTGAAATATAAGTGTCAGACGAGACAACGAGGAAGAAATTGATAAACGGTTCTTTGAGTTGGCTGAAAGAGGCCAGTCGCAGATCCAACTGGACATATCTGAAATAAAATAAATAAATAAATAAATAAACAGACAGACAGACAGACAGACAGACAGACAGATAGATAGATAGATAGATAGATAGATAGATAGATAGATAGATAGATACACATAGATAAATACAATAAAGAATGATAGGTACTATGAATGAATAAATGAATGAATGAACGAATGAATGAATAAGTAAATAAATAAATAAATTAGTAGTTAGGTAGTTAAGTAATTTGCTTCGCAACCTCGTGGTTAGTATTTTCTACTGTTACCTCGAATGGACTAATGAATGATATTGATTGATTTGATTAAACTACAAAGACTAAATATTTAAAAAAGAAAGGAAAAGTAGGAGGTTGTAACACTCGTGACTTTCCTAACAGTGCTAGTGGTATAAAAGTTCCTTCCCCAGTCACACAGACTCGTAGGGCCGGTTTCCCTGCTTCCATGGCGTATATATCCCCCACATGGACGGCACGCCGGTTCGTCGCAGGATTACTCATTTTCGCCAGCTGAATAGACTGGAGCAACGCGAAATGAAGGGCTTTGATCAAGAACATAACGCATCGCTCGGTCCAGGAATCGAAACCACAATCATGAGTCCAACAACCTAATCAGTAAGGCACGTACCTCCACGCTAGTAGTATATGTGAAGTGAAATGACTTTAGCCAATGATTTAACTCTTAGTCATCTCGACCTGCCAAGATCTTACCTCTTGTTCAACTGTGCAAAATGATCCTTCAACTAAACACATGACCAAATATACTGGCCAGTATACTACCCCAGTATATTACCAGTTATTACCAATTATAATTGAAGAGATATAGAAAGTGTATCGGTAGAAAAAGAAAATAATGTAAAAACATTTTAAAGGAAGCACCTGAGATTGAACTCTCAAGTCGGAGCATTAGTGAGACAGTAGTGGAATGTACTTGCGTCATAGAGTGTATGATGGTGTGATAAAGTTATAGATAACATGTGTTGGTGTGAAAGAAGTCGTGAATGTTGGTGTGATGAAAATTGGTGTATTGAGGGTAATGAAAATGAAAATTCTGGCGTGACTGAATGATCGTGTCTAGAACCCCTTCGATCGTAGTTCAGTTGCATCATGGTTGACCTGCAGCTAAACAACAACATCCTACCTTTTTCTTGGTACCAGTTTTCTGTTAATGTTCGGATCATCCATTCCTTTTCCACACAGGGAACAGTGCCCTTTACAGTTATATTCCTCTCCTGATCTGAAATCATAGACATGAAAAAGAAAATTTGGGATTCTTTTAATGACCTATATCAATTTCTTTTTGAATACGTTCTGGCAGATTTTAATGTGAATATGCCAATTGCTGTTTTTCGTCTTCAGAGAACACCATCTTTTTTCAGGCGTTATGTATACACAACACACTCGATTCATTGATACATATATACGAGTATGCGTGTGTATTGATATATGTACATTGTACACACACACACACACACACACACACACATATATGTATATGTACATATATATGTATATATATATGTATATATATACATATATATGTATGTAAATATATATGTGTGTATATATGTACATATATATGTATATATATATGGATATATGTACATATATATTAATATATATATACGTACATATATATAACAACAGAACCAAAAGTGAAAAAACGTGGTCGACCCAATTGTGATACATGCCCCCACCTTTTGGAGGGTTCAGAGTTCCACTTTAAACAAAGTGAAATATTTAAGATTAAATCAAATTTCACCTGTGCCTCGGAAAATCTGATCTATGCCATTACATGCTTAGGGTGTGGTAATAATTATATTGGCCAAACAGGAATATCACTCCGTCGAAGAACCACTCTCCAGAAAGAACAAATCCGCCACCCACAATACAGACAGATACAAGTCAGTGAACACATAGAAAGGTGTGCTAGGAATCTTAATCCTAATTTCCTAATTTTCCCCTTCTGTCAATGTTCACAGAACACCTCAGTACAACAAAGAATGAATAAAGAGGCAACTTTCATCAATAAATATCTTCCACAACTAAAAATGAACACATAACATAATACAGAACACTACTAACCTTTCAATTAATACCACTAAACCCCATACATCCCATACACCATTCACATTACAAATCTATGTCTACCCTAATTGCACCAAATCCAGAACTACTTACCTCCTTTAGACATAATCTTTTTACTCAGGGACTAGTAGACCTGACACCGTTCAGTAATCAGTGTGCATTCAAAGCAATGATTAGTAACTTTACGAAACCAGTATGCTTTTGAATCTCTTTAACAATTCACAATAATGACTTTTATTACTTTTATTCCTACCTTAGTTCATCTAATTGTATATATCTGTCATTACTTTTCATAAAAAAGCCTTTACTTTTTTTGATTTCCACTGTGCATTTTCGCTTATTTTTCTTCTTACCCCCCCCCCCCATATATATATATATATATATATATATATATACAAGAATACATGCATACATACATACATACATACATACATACATATACAAAGCTGACACAAATTTGTTCCATGGATAAAATCAGTATTACAAAATCAGTTTTGTATAGAAGAAGAAGAAGAAGAAGAAGAAGAAGAAGAAGAAGAAGAAGAAGAAGAAGAACAACAACAACAACAACAACAACAACAACAACACCAACAACAATAACAACAACAACAACAGCTGTAAGAATGGAATGGTACATACCCGTTTACGGAGATTTGTTTTGTCAAGTTGACATAGCTGATTGTTTGGGTGAAGTTCTTGTCAAGAAGCAGCGTTACCAGATGAAGTTCGGCCGAATTACACGGAATTTTGAGATCAATCATTCCTATGAATTTGGATGGGAATAAATAAATGAGAGACATTAACTGCAACCAACTGAAGGCCGCCTACGAAACTCAACTAATACTTTTATGAACAACACACGTTATGATCTGTCCCTGATCATCTACAAAAGAAACTGCAAGTTCACCATGCAACCTCACCAGACAGAAGAATATTGGCTGCCCTTCCTAGCCAAAAGAGCAAAGGGGAGCTATCTTCATGTAATTTAGGTAGAGGTCCAACAATTTTGAGGATTAGACGATTGTCTCTTCTCCTAAAAATTGCCAGACTTGTGCCTAAATTAGACCACAGAGAATGAAAAGTAAATTTCACTTTGGCGTGATTTTGAACTCTGAACATAGAGAGCCGGAACAAATACTGCATGGCATTTTATCCGATGCTCTCGCGATTCTTCCAGCTCGTCACCTTGGCCAATAATTATAAAGGTTTCTGATTATAGGCCAAGGCTAAAAATGTTGAAGAATGGGCGAGGCAGTCGATACCACCAATCCCAGTACTTGACAAATACTTTATTTTATCGACCCCGAAAGGATGAAAGACATGGTTAACTTCGGCGGGATTTGAACAAGTAGTCATAATATAAAATCGAAATATCTCCCAGGTCTCATGAACTTTAGACAACCAATATTTACATTTGGTTCCATGATGCGAAGCCGATAAGAAATAATTCTCCTCGTGTATAGAGCGTTAGTGTATCGGTGTTAACATTCCCAAATGATCTGGTATATATTGCTACTCTGAGAGCCAAATAAACTGAGGTGAGACAATGCACAATAAAATATTTTAACAAGAAACACAGCAGAATCTTAGCTGTTGGAGATTTGAACTTATGTTGTTATAGTTGTTACTATTATTATTAACTCCAGATCAGTTTGGACGATGTATGTAACTATGTTATCTAATGAGACCGACATTTAAAATTGTTATACGATTTGAGCGAGATATAAATAAAGGATATTAAAAATAAAACTTCCTATTATTATTATCATAACGGTGGAGAGCTGGCAGAATCTTCAGCACACCAGACAAAATGTTTAGCAGTACTTATTCTGGCTCTTTATATTTTGAGTTCAAATGCCCTCGAGGTTGACCTTGCTTTCATCCCTTCGGGGGTCGATAAGGTAATGTACCCCGGTCAAATACATTATCGATGTGATAAGCTTTCCATTCCCCTCAAAATTGCTGGCCTTGTGCCAAAATTAGAAATAATTATTATAAAGATATAGTTGAATCATTAGTATATCTGACGAAATGCTTTTCCCGTTTAGAGCTTAAATAGCGCCGAGGTCAACTTTGCTTTTCATCCTTTCGGGAACGATAAAATAAAGTACAAGTCAAGTACTGAGATCGATGGTATTGACTAACTGCTGGCCCTATCACAACATTCCTAAAGAATAATTATCATTATTATTGCAGTATTTTTATGGCGGCGAGCTGGCAAAGTAATTAGCACGCCAAACAAAATGCTTTGCAGCACTTCATCCATCCCAACGTTCTGAGTTCAAATGCCGTCGAGGTCGACTTAGCCTTTCCTACCTTTCGGAGACGATGAAATAAGTACCAGTTGAACACGGACGACGATCTCGACTTAACCTCTACCCCTAAAACTGCTGGCCTTGTGCCAAAATTTGAAACCTGTATATGTAAACAATATCTTTTTATATCGGTCTCGTTAAAAATGACGTGAGAATCATCAGAAGAAAGTATTTACCTGCCTTAAACTGTTTGTAGGTTACAAGTCCTTCATCAGCTGTGTCAAAACTACTAAACAACTCCGTGACAGTGTTGGAGTTCACAGCTAGCCATCGATTCACACGGTACACGATGCTTTCCACTAATTCTTCGTTCGACCTCATCTTTTCAACTTCTTTCTCCAGCTTCTCCTAGTATTATACACACATACATATGTTTTAATGTCAAGTTAGATATAAAATGAATCTAAAATTAAACTGGAGGGTAATTCAATACTTTCTAGTAGGGTACATGTTAACGAAATTTTATGAGAAAGGTGACAGTGACTTCGAAATTTCGGATATTACTCGCCTACTATATATATATATATATATATATATATATATATATATATATATATATATATATGTACATACATACATATATATATATATATATATATATATATATATATATATATATATATATATACATTCATATATATATATATGCATACATACATACATATATATATATATATATATATATATATATATATATATATATGTATATATATATATATATATATATATATATATATATATATATGTATATATATATATATATATATATATATATATATATATATATATATATATATATATATATATATATATATATATATATATGTATATATATATATATGTATATATACATACATACATACATATATACATACCTATGTATATATTATTTATATTATTATTTAATTGAATGCCACGCATCCATTTCCGAGTGTGTATTTATATATGTGTGTGTGTACACACACATATATAATTACATATCGCCTATATGTACGAGGTCGGGATCTTGTTCAAAACGGGGGCACCAGTTTTCATTAATGTTTTACGTAGTGTTTTTGGTACCGAAAGACTTTCAAACTTCGTATACTTATCTATTTTGTGTTATAGAACAAAAAAAAATTTTTGTATTCGGATTTATTTCATGTAAAAAATTGTCTTATTTCGATAATTTCAACCAATCACTGACAAGTATTCAGCTGTTTACACTTACTCCTTTGACACTTTAAGCGGTGTAAAGCGTATTTAATCTCCATTACTTCTGACATTTTGCAGAGGCAACACACGTGTGTTTGTTTTCCCTAACCCTAACCCTAACCCTAACCCTAACCCTAATTGACTTGCTCCTTCCCTCAAAAACCATGCCTTGTGCCTATAATAGAAAGGTTTATTAGCTACTGCTAATATGCTTCAGCCATTTTTTTGACAAGGAAATAATAATTTTATCACCGCCGAGAATCGTTTGTTTACGTAGTCAGCACTTAATTTTTACGGCTGAATGGACGTCAGTCATTGGTTGAAATTACAGAAATACGACAACTTTAACATGAAATAACTTGCGATGTACGTTTTTTTGTTAAGAAGACTAAGAGAAAAAGACTTGTCCCAAGTTTCAAAGCGTTTCGTTAAGAAAATACTGGTGCCCCGTTTTGAACAAGATCCCGAGGTCGGATTAAAATGTTCCCGGACTAGTTGTGTTTAATAAAAAATAACATATTTACCTACGTTTTAACAACATCTCCTTCGAACTAGTCATCCTGCGCAGGAATACACTGGTCCCAGCATTCCTCCCACTTTTGGAATCCGATTTGGAAGTCGTTTTCCGTAAGCGAGTCGAGGACCTTCTGCGATTCGCTCTTGATCTCGACAACGGTGTTAAAACGGTGACCTTTCAGCTACATTTTCACATTGGGGAAGAGATGGAAGTCCGCAGGTGCTAAATCTGGCGAATAGGGTGAGTGCGGAAGCGATATCATGTTTTTGGCGTAAAATTCACGAGTGAGGCGAGCTCAGTGACACGATGTATTGTCGTCGTGAAGAAGAATCCAATTTTTGGCGCTCCACAGATCCGGTCGCTTTCGCCGAATGTTCTCCCTCAAACGCTTCAAAACGTTGCGGTAGAACTCTCGATTGACGGTCTGGTCCTGGGAGAGAAATTCTCGATGCACAATACCGCGGGTTTCGAACAAAATCCTGATTGAGCTGCGGCTCTATCCTGCCTTCTTCGGTCGTGGGGGATAAAAGGCTCTTCCATTATGACAACTGCTGCTTCGTCTGAAGGTCATACCTGTAGACCCAACTCTCATCACCGGTGATGACTTCCCATGCTTAACGCAAAATTTCACCTCCATGACAAAAATCGCAAACTTCAGCATACACATAATCGCAAAAACACAAATTTCTCAACTTGCGAAGTAAACACAGCGATGTCACTCGGCACAGTGCCTCATGAAAGTGATTACTAGCTCCCACTGCGCACGTAACCATGTGCTGCCATCTATCGGTGCACTACAGAACTAGTCCGGGAAATTTTGACACCACTTCGTAGATGAATATGTTTGTATACACAAATACACACACGTCTATCAATCTATCTATCTATCTATCTATTTCTTTCTTCTCTCTCTCTCTCTCTCTCTCTCTCTCTCTCTCTCTCTCTCTCTCTCTCTCTCTCTCACTACACACACACACACACACACACACACACACACACACACACACACACACACACACACACACGCACGCATACACACACACACATATATATATATATACCAGAAAAGAACTATACAACGTCTACGGAGAATAGTCAAAACTAGACATATACCCTGCATTAAATCTAGAGGTATAAATAATATATATATGGAAACTGAAAGATAGTGGAATTGACAATGTTTTTATTCGCTAAAAATGTATTTATTGGAAATGCAAGCTTACCCTCTCACACATGAAAGGGGCGTAATTCATATTTGAGTGCGCAATATAAGATCTTGCTGCCAACCGATAGACATTGAATAAAAATGCTAGAATTCTTTGTGTGTGTGTGTGTGTGTGTGTGTGTGTGTGTGTGTGTGTGTCTGCGCGTGTGTATGCATGTTGGTATAAATTGATTTAGTCGTTAGGCTACAGGCTGGCTGTAACACAGAAACAGCAGTAGCATTTTCTAACAAGTCACAACATTGTAAACTTGAATTCTTCCAATATACCAGTATCTCGTTCCCTCAACACCCGTGACAAATAAACTGAATATCTCTATCAAAATTACTTCTTATTCCTCGATAACTTGCTAGCCCCCAACCTGCTACGCCTTCTATTCACCATCATCTGACCCAAAAATGACCAATCGGAAACGAAGAATTCGATGTCTTCTATTCTACCAGCCCATGACTCCAAGAATCAAGCTCTTTTATTCATGTTTTTGTTGCTTGAAGGATCGCACATAACAAGAAACTCTGCGCATGGACGCTTAACACCACAATCAGTTAAAGGCCTCGTTACTAACTTCATCATGGGGCCCGTACGCTGTTGCTTAATCTGCTAAACTAACAGCCAAAACTCTTCAAATTTTCTCAAAATGACACGTTACTATCTTAGAATAGAACATGTTCGATAATGCGGCCCTGGGTTCCGTTTGCAAGAGGAAAACACAGTGTTGTCACGGCTGGAATACATTTGGTCCCCGGTCAACTGGTTCAGGGCTGACCTAGAACTAAACTATATCGCAGTCATGAATCTACAGTCTAACTATTTAGAAATACAACATATCTTTAGAGTTACACTGTGACTTTTATGGCCAACCACTGCATGCAGGAGTGTGAGTGTTAAGTCTTTAACTAGGCAAGGATATGGCATATCTGGGACGATGGATCTGTGGGTGGGGCCTCGGGTGTTCGTCCGATTACTCGAGAGAGAGATGTAGAATTGTTCGTTTAGAGATGACCTTGTGTTACACAGCAACAATATTCTAAGCATTATCAATACAGTTTCTACACACACACACACACACACAAATACAATAACAGGGAAGACTAGAAATGAACGTCTAAGCCAACTGTATTCCAACTCTGAATACGAAAGAACATAAAACTGAAACGTACAAAACTCCATGTGGTTACGTCCTTTACGTATTTTAGTCAAAAATTCCCACCATCCATCTTTACATTCAATCTATCAGGGGTCAATGAAGTAACTACCATTCGATTTAGTCGATATAGTTGATTATACTTCAGAAGGCGATGCTCAAGTATGACTACAAAGTTCCATGATTGGAACAAATAAAATAATAAAACAGCATATAACTTGAAAATATAATTTTAAAAGCATCTGTTCTAGCTTGGGACTTACTTCATTTGACTTCTTTTTCTTCTTTGTTTTCTTCGTCTTCCTCCTTGACCGTCCTGTCATATTATCAATGTACGTTCCTGGTTTAGAGTCTTTCATGAAAGGTTTTAATAATATAAGGGTTTCTCAGCTAGAGATGGGGTCCACGTCGAGCTACTGTCGTATGTCAGTCTTCATTGAACAGAGCCATAACAGCGGCAGATAATATGAATTGTCCATTAGTTAAAGTAAAATCCAATTAAGAGTTTATCGAGTGTCGGCAAATTCACGTTGCAATGAGAATTGGCAAAAAAGAAAAAGAAAACTGACGTTTCAAATTAGAGTCAGTTAGCGGTTATTTTGTCAACGCAATCCCTTATTGGTTTCCTAGGATTTTAGATTTTGTCCTACCACTAAGGGCCTAAGTTTAGTACGTTACTGTTCGTCTGCATTCATGGATCCACCGCAGTTAATAAACGGATGGCTTGTTTGTTCATAAAGAGGAAGAATTCATCCCCGTTCATGGGCCAATTCTCTGCAGTTGTTGTATATCATCCCTGATCTTTACTCAGGGCTCACAGACATAGATATAATGGTTGTCTATTCGTTGAAAACTGTTAATAGTCGTTGTTGTTGTCCTTGTTGTTGTTGTTGTCCTTGTTGTTGTTGTTGTCCTTGTTGTTGTTGTTGTCCTTGTTGTTGTTGTTGATAGTGATAGTGGTGGTTGTGGCAGTGGTGGTGATGGCGGCGCTGCAGTTGCTGTTGTTATTATCGTCTGTTTGTTGAACAATGGTTGCGACTTATCACTTTTCAGGAACTGCGTTGTTATGAA